>NC_056735.1:1339101863-1339236863 GCF_019279795.1 Protopterus annectens | reverse complement strand
ATAGTGTGCATTGGGCAGAGCCGACACCTAACGAGCAGCCATGCCTGGTACGAGTCCCACTGCAGCAAATTCAAGTTTACATGGCAAAGGACAGTATAACCAGACGTGTTGTTGCAAACCCACTAAATTACACCAAAGAACACTTTGTTGCAACACCCCACTATAGGCATGTAAGCCGAACTAATTGGCATCACAAGGTATTATTGCTGTCCAGACCTCTCAAGTGTCCCTGATATAGACTCCGATATTAGGTCTGTCCCTCTTAATCCCCCTGAAAACTGGTGAGTGCTGAAGAAAATGTGGTGATTTGCCCTCAATAAATAATTATAGTAATTCAGAGTTATAGACGTTTCACGTCAGGAATCCTATATTAATCCAGATTCTCTTATTCTGCAAATGTTACAGGTTAATACTACAGATATTCAGAAACTGTCCTGATTGTCCCTGATTATTTGAGGAGTTGTCCCTGATTCTGTTGATGTTTTCCTCCAATCAGTTGAGAGCTATTTTGCTGTTCTCTCCTCCACCCAGGGGTGTGATTGTCCAGACCTACCCCCAAATGTAGGGTATATACACAGCTGTTGCTGTAAAAGAAATGGCCAGCTGTGGAACCTTTCTGTCAGCCGTCCTGCACATCCCTGGACATGTCCCCCACTATCAGCCCCTCTGTGTGGCCCAATAACACCACTTACCTATTGATCCCTGTTGCATTCATAGTAATGTCCACAGTCACAATTAGGTGACACCCTCCACACAACTATATTGGCAGAATTTGGAACCCCCAACCCAGGTGTATTACTGCAGCTGTCCCAGACTACACATGTATGAAGGGAAAACCCAAGTACACTTGGATCACCACCTGGCGAAGTCCGCCACCTCCCAACACATCAGACCCCTACACCAAATACTGACACTGACACCTCCTGTCCTGCCTCGCATACATATCCCAACACCCTGCAAACCTGCACTACCGCAGCCCCACCAATTAGTCGAATGGCCTACTCTACAGTTAAAATGTTCCCCCCCACCTACACGCCTACACCTCTACTATTCACATCTACTCTACAGCACAGGTATGGCATATGTAAACGTAACCCAAATACCTGAGTGTAGCCTAACCAGAAATGCTAAACCAGAATTCCACTTAACCTTACATTGACCTTCGTGAACAGTCATACCTGACATGTACACCTGACTTAAGCATGTATAAAACCTACAAGTACATGAAGTAGTGCGGGGGTATGCAACAGCAAGTGGGAGTACGCCTGTGTTGGCATCGGCACACAGATTAAGCAAAGTGGAAGCTAACTGGTGTAAGAAACTGTAACTGGAGGTTAGCAGTGCTTACTGTCACACAAACCCATGCAAACTCATGTGTCCTGCCCAGCAACAAAACAAACTGTCTCTGCAAGGTTCAAACTCAGGAGCCTGTGTACTATAGTCACAGTAGTCAACCACTAAACCATTATAGCAATACAGATGAATGAGGTATCAGCAAACTAATCCTTACCACAGGTAAACAAAACAAAGATGTGAACTGAATCTATGTACAGTGTGAAGTGGTCTAACTTGCTACATAACATAAATATGTGAACTGGAGTACTGCAAAAGCATAGATGTGTGGTGTTATTGTAATAAAGTGTAGAAGTTCCCACGTCCCTATACAGTGTATGTACACATGAATCATGGATACCAGACACATATCAAACCTGTAATGAAGAATAAATTACTGCCAGAAGGCAAATATAATGCAAATTAACTATTAAGCAATGCTAACCGCAGCACAACTCAATTTAATAAGAGTAAGCAATGTGTTGGGGAGCCAATCCAATCTGCCTACCTGTATACCCCTATAAGCACTGCCAACCTTAGGTAAGCAAGTGTGCCCATAGCTTAGCCTCTTCAAAGCCAGCCAATCATGGAAAAGTGTGGGTAATTGGCCATATATAAACCACACAAGCATGGAATATGTTCCATAAGTGGTTGTAGCTTCCTACTGCAGGCAGAATGGCTGGTGTGGGTGAAGATACTCGTTTTACAGTGCAGCACTGGGGCATCCAGGAGTCAAAATGCATGGTATGGTTCCTGGTACAACTCCATGAGGAGAGACCACTGCAGGGCTAGTACCAGGGCTCGCAGTATAAAACGGAGGCCTGGGACAGTCTCGCCCGTGACCTCACCAGTGCCACAAGTATCCCCCCAGGTTGGTGAGCAGGTCAGGCACCACCATGCTGACCTGAAGCGGTGGAGGGGGGATGTACTAGAACAGTGGATCTAGCAGTCTCGGCAGATGGCTAATGCTCCAGTACTAAGTACTCATTGCACTAAGTAGTTAAGAATTGCCTAGCTTGTGTATACTATGGATAGGTATGGCTAAATATCATTGTATACCTCCGAAATCTGCAGATGAGCGGGCTGTGAACCAGCAAGCCCATGATGCTAGTTTGCAAAGGCTGCAGCGCAAGGCAGGTTAGAATTTTTCTGCATATACTGTCATAGCAAATAAATATAAGAGCCTTAGAAAGTGTCGTACCAGTAGGAATAAATGTGTAATATTCTGTGAATAAAGGTATAACCCCCGGAGTGCTTCTCTGTATTCTTCTGTCATATGTAGTTGAACTGTTGCATACTATAAATAGTACTGTTGTATTAAACAGTGTTACCCATGCTGTGGTATGCAGATAAAATGTGTATGAAGGTCTGTTTAACAATGTTGGAAGTGCCAAGAGGTCAGTCATATTGTACAAGTGAGGGAGACTTAGATAGAAGACAGTAGAAAGCTTCACATCAGTTCCCTAGTGGCACAGGGTACTGTGATGGTAGCTATTATTTTTTGTCACACACAGCAGGGGTTTGAATCCCGAGAGTGCTAGTAAGCTGTATGCATAATCATACCCCACAACTGTAGGGATTTCGTTACAATGCTCAGATAGAAAGCTGTATGTATAATTACACCCAACAACTGTACAGAATTTGCTAGAGTGTTCAGATAGTTGTATGCATATTCATACCCCACAACCGTTCCAGACTGTACAGCATGTCCAGATAAATGGCCCATATCACCAGCCTGGTACCCCGTTCCCCTAAAAAAATCAGTGTGATGATCCAAGAAATGTAAGCAGCTGTTAATGACATATAACTGATAGTCAAATGTGTACATAGTCATAGAATGTATATGAAAACAAACTTATCATTCTAGCACCTCACCCAAAGTGTATGAGAGCAATTCTCAACATATGTTGCATTAACACCTGCATCTTGTCATGCCTGTATGTAAGACACAGGACACATATATAATAATTTATAAACATACCAGTGTACAATATAAAGCCATTGGGTAGTGTAATAATACTTGTAAGGGAAAGATCACTGCAGTGACTAGGAATGTTGTGAAAACTACAAGGCTATGTCAGTTGTTAATTGAACTCTCTCTCACCCCTACTATATGTGCGAAATAACCTAATGACACTCCTCAACTGATATGTGTACACTCCAAACATTTGTTGGGACATATGTCCTAATGGTTTATACATATTCACATTTGTGTCTATGCATGTGCCATGTTAAAATACACCCATATTGGTGGCCTGTTGCCATCAATGACACCTGCATGCTCTTGTAATGGCCACTGTTGTTCCATATATGCATGTGTTCTGCAACTGTGTTAAATCTGGTGTGTTGGCTTAACGGGAATACCTATGCATACTGTTATAACTAATCCTGAATGCTGTTGACTGTTACTAACTCATATCTGCCATAAACCGGTGACAACATAGCTCGTATGGGAAAGCCGGTCCCAGTGGATCCACCTGTCCCACCTCAGCTGGCCATGGCACCGGGCACCAGCACATCTGGGGCCCAGCCTGGGACTACTTCCTCCATGGGCCATGTGCCACCTTCGGGAGGAACCACTGCAGGGGATGGGGCTGGCCCCCTCTCGGACCAGGCAGGGAGGGGAACCGGTCACCCGTTAACAGGTCCAGGCCATAGTGTGTAGGGAGCTCGATCTGGAGTATCGAGAGTGGCTACACCAGCTTGAGGGCCGAGTGACGCTATTAGAGGGTGAGCCTGCCCCTCCTACACAGCCCCCAGCACAGCCACCTTCGGGGCCATGAAGGTGCAGTGGTGACTGCCCATGGGTGGGGACCTCAGTCACACTGTTTCTAGTTGAGGGCTCATGGGCTTGCGACTTCCAAACACCCCTCCCCGTCCAAGGTGTTTACTCCCCACATGTGTGATATACCAGCCCTGTAAGCGTCTTGTGTGTCTTGCCTGTTAACTTACCCAACCTCCCTCCCCAAATATACCTACTATCCCTCCCCAACATCCCACTCTCTCCTGAAAAGTAAAAGAAGGGCAATCTGTCAACAAAATCTTGCCCCATACGTAGCTGTCCATTTTGCACACATGTCCACTGGACACATGTAATCTGGTCTATTTGGCATCACAATGAATATATGTTGCCCTCACCCATCCCCCAGGGGTTTGAGGGTCCAAATGTACCTGGAAATATAGTGTGTATGCACAGCTGTTGCTGTAGAAGAAATGGGCAGCTATGGACCTTTCCTATACCCTTCCTGCACAACCCTAGCTATTTTCCCTACTGTCTTTCCCTCTTTGTGCCCTGTTTTTCACAACTGTCCTATCAAATCCTTTTTCTTTTATTTAAAAGCAATGAGTGTGGGGGTAAGCATCAGTCAGCACTTTTAAGCAGCAGTAAGTGGGTTTGTTTGGGCTTGCACGGGGGTAAGCAATGCCTGCACAGGTTGAGAAATCAGAAGCTAACTGACTGTATGAAACCATAAGCGGAGGTTAGCAGTGCTTACCATTGTGCAAACCCATGCAAACCCACTGACAACTGCATAAAAGTACCTTACTCCACCTGTAGCCAATGTCCCTTGTTCTGCCCAGCAACAAAATGAACTGCCTCTCCATGGCTCGAAAACAGGACCCTGCACTCCATACACAAAGCGATCGACCACTAAACCATGGCAGATATACATAACCTGATGTTTTCACAAACATATCATCCAGCACAAGCAGTCAACAGTACAGGAAATGCAGTAATATCATACCACCCAACCATTTAATGCAAGAATTCCGTACAAAGTGTGCCAAAATGTGAGTACAAGTAGGGATACATGTCAAATACTGCTCTAAGACACCTAAAATGTTGCTAGTCACACAGTGATATGTATTAGAACACATATCTTGAAGGAGATGATGTCTGAAACACAAAAGTGTTGGCACTAGTTACTGACTACATTCCTGTGATCATCCATGTCAACTGCCAACAGAATGAGGTACAGACCAAAAATATGATCCGAACATGCATGGACATATGGGCAGATATATATCTGAAAATGTAGACAGATAGACAGCTATATGTCTACACACACACACACACACACATATATATATATATATATATATATATATATATATATATATATATATACACAGATAGAACTGTGTATAGCATTACTACATGGGAACAAAATCCTGAACCACTCACTACAACATAACAGAACATATGCACTGTTAATGGGGGTGGGGGCTCAAATGAGGTATACCTGGTATTACTGCTATGTTACCCCCCCCACAGCCCTAATGGATATGCTGTGCAATCCAATACCCAGCACATGCAGTTTCAGCTAAAGGACCCTCCACGACACAGCCACAATGCTTTCACAGTAAGCCAATTCACCTGTAAATGTCAGGGCAATATCTGTAACATATCTTGCAGAAAAGTCATTCTAACGTAGGGAATGTACAATGTGGAAGGGGTACACATTACAGTGGGTCAGATATACAAATATATATATATATCTAAATATATATATATATATATATATATATATATATATATATATATATATATATATGTAGATGTATATATTTATCTATATATATATATATATATATATATATATATATATATATATATATATAGATATAGATATATGATGTATGTATATATATATATATATATATATATATATATATATATATGGATCTACTTCAGAAGATCGACAGACCATTTGTTCGACATTCATTTGGTCGACAACCAGTATTCAAGGCACATAACAGGGATCTGCCCCCTTCCCCAATGTTGTGTTGTGACCCTAGAGTTGGTATATATATAGTTGGGGGTGTGTGGGGGGGGTGAAGCCCCCCCCACCTATTTCCGTTTAAAATGTGTAGTTTTTGTTGTATTTTCATGGTTTTAAACAGTAATAGGTGGGGGACTTCACCCCCACACCCCCAAATGTGGGGGGGGCTGTGCCCCCACACCCTCCCTAACTATATATACCAACTCCAGGGTAGCACAACATTGGGGAGGGGTGCAAATCCCTGTTATGTGCCTTGACTGCTGGTTGCCGACCAAATGGTCTGTCGATCTTCTGAAGTAGACCCATATATATATATATATATATATATATATATATATATATATATATATATATATATATATATATCTATATATATATATATATATATATATATATATATATATATATATATAGTTACATACACATATTCACAGACAAAAGGTATTAGTAGCCATACATATGTAGGGTAGTGTGAAAGTACTGGGTGCAAAGTATATCCCTCATCCGCAAGCCCTGTAACTGGTACCTGGGAAATGTGTAGTGTGGCAACCATTCCCACAAATGAGAATACTTACATTAAACAAATACCCACTCACAATTCAAAGGACATGACACGACACACAGATATGCATACGCAGAAAACCTTTATTTGTGTACTATACAATAATGTATGCCATTACTTGCAGCGCATAAAGTCTGACATATGTAATCAGTGATGAATGCAAAGCCCACACAAAACAGTAGATGCAAGCAATGTGGATATATAACATACTATGCTGTCCAGGCCAAGGCCTTCAATTGGTACAACAGTAAACAAAGGATTTGCCTTCATGATAGGTAACAATCAACTATTACTGATGTATTTCAGCAGCCTCCAATTACACCCTGTAGTCAAGCCGTAGGGGGGAATGTATTCGTTGTGGTAATGTCAGTGTATTGGTCACATGCATGGACCCTGACCAACATATATTGTGGGAGTCCACGATATGACTGGGATGGTAGCAGGAATGCTAGCAGTAAATAATGATAGGCCATTACCCAAAAACTCCTAAATGTATCACAGCAGGACAAAGCCTGGCATATATGTGGAGGCCAGATTCTGGCACACAGGGCCATGCTTGCAATATTGCTGTTACACATCCTGGAAATGGCTGGTGTTACAGGATTTGTTGTAACATACCTTTATGCAGGAATACGACATCAGAAACACAAATGGATGTAGCCATGTACTGACAGCATGCAAGAGACAGACTGCCAGTGATATATGTAGGGTAAGACCTGTGTATTGCACAGACCAAACCAACCAGACAATCCACTGGCCATCATGTGGATAGGCCAACAGTTGAGAGCTATGCAGACAGACTGCATTCCATCCTAAACAACTGTGTACACACAAACACTGCAAGACCAGCAATATACAATGCACATAAGAACACTACTCACTCTGTCTATAGGTCTGGAACCTCATACAAATGTGCAATTGGCCTCTGTCTGCAATTCCTGCTGTAAGAGGTATTGCAACCTGCTGTCTGTAACACTGCTGCCCACATACAGGAAGGGTGTCCTCCATACAGGAAAGGTTAAGGGACAATGCCCACATGAGTCAGTATTTTATAGTACTGGGTTGCCATGACAGTGGTTATCTGAAGTACTACACAGCAGGCTGCATGAAATTAGCAGCTGTTGCACACTGATTGGTGCAGAGCCCATCACCTGATCATGTACATCACTTACAAAAGCCATGCTGCAATCCATTCAAATGAGCTCAATCACTCTAGTGGAGAGAGAGAGAGAGAGACACACACACACACACACACACACACACACACACACACACACACACACACAAAAGAAAAAAAAATAGTAAACGTTAAAAACAACAAGCAGTCACAGCTGTCAGGAAAAAAATTACATGTATGTAAAACATATATGTATGTAATTGAAAGTAGTATGTGGCACAGAATAATAGGAAATATGATGTGAGTGTTTATATGTGCCATCTGTAGTTTTCCCTGTAATGAAGTTCTGCTGAACAACTGTTCTGGACAATACTGTCTGTCCCTGTAGGTAGTGGGACATACCTGTCAACTGTTGCAGATCAGCAAGGAATGACAAAGATTTAAGCCATAATATGTGTGTTTGGTATGTTAGTGTGGGCAATAGCTGGTGGTGGAAGTACTGCCGTCATGATAGACACATGGTATCAGAGCACACCACATGCAGGATAGTCATGTTAATGTCTAATGCAGCATGCACAAATGCCATAGGTGTATAATAGGCTTACCAGCAATCTCTCACCATATATACCACGCTAATGTTAGTCTGTGTTCATATGTGACACCTGGCTGTGTTGCAGTAAGGCAGAACAGTGCAGCTGTGAATGAAAGACAGTTACAGAATGTGGACCAGATGTCTGTATGCACCCCCCCATATAGATAAATATCTGTGTGATATATAACTAGACAGGTATGTCTACAGATATACAGACAGTCATATAGATGTAGGTATATAAACACCCACTATATATATCTACACATATACGTATACACATATATATATATATATATATATATATATATATATATATATATATAGTGGCATTGACAATGGCATGCAGTTGAAATAGTCTCTAACAGACCAGCTGAGATAGTGTCCCCGCAGGGAGAATGACTACAAACACATAGCACAAAGCATGGCACAAACACATAGCACAAAGCTTGGTACAATACAACATATGTCCCAATGGTAGGTAAACAGCCGACATACCAATTGCATTCTGTGAATGGTTTGTTGTCTCTGATATGGTGGGGGGAGGCAAAAATGTGTATTAAGAACTATGGTAGCCCTGCTGTATGAGTTGCACTGACCTGTTTCCATCTTTATGTCTTCCAGGGAGGATGCCCCTCATCCATCTGCCAGCCTACAGTATGTCAAGACAGAGGTCATCATATCACATTTGGTACAACATTATGAACAGCTGTTCAGATGGACAGCCCATGAACAGCAGGAGAGGACCACCCTGTGGAACAAACTAGTCCACAGGGTCAATGATGTTGGACTGCATAACTGCAGTTATGAGCAGGTCCGGCATCATTGCAGTGACCTGCTTCGCTATGTACGTCGGTGTGCAGCTGCTGTATGGGGAGACCACCTCACAATGGGGGGGGCAAGCCATCCTTCCACCCCTCACCTCTGTGGAGGAGCTACTCAGGAGCCTTGTGGCATGAGCCCACCTGCAGCACCAACAACTGGCAGGGTGCATTGTGGAGGTGGGTGCCACCGACACACAGGCTGATGAGCATGTAAGTAAGGCCCCAGGACACATCAGTACACCACTCATGTGTATACATCTGCATCTGTACAGGTACACCATGCAAATCTGAGATGTCATATATATAGTCTGTTGCTGTGTAGTAGTAATAAACAGATGCGCATAAGCTGTAGTATTGTGGACCCCTATTGTAGATGTAACATAATGCTGCACTCACCCTTTATGAATGCCACAGCAGTGGCCACTGACCACTACATTCTCACACTCTTATGTAGGTCCGTCCAGGATACCACCACAGCAGCAGCCTGTAGCCATTGAGTATGGTTCATGTTCATGCATGACAAGACACTGTGTATGTAATGGCTATGGGATATTCCATGCACACATCTAACACACCTATCCATACTGCATGCTGTACACAATCACATATTGTTGTTGTGAAATGCACTGTGTCACAGTAGTGATCATGCTGGGGTATTGGAAGGGTACAAGAAACACATGCAAGATAACTAACATCCTGTCATTGTGCAATGTGCCACAGGGATGGGAAGTATGGCAGGACACATGGTCAACAGTAGGGACATGTGTGAAACAACACCCTCATGGCTGTAACTGCATGCAATCAGCTTATGTAACTGTAGCAGACATAACCCTGACCCCACAGCAATAGTGACAGCAGTGTGTGCACTCCAAGGGATGTGCACATGAGTAGACCTTGCAATCATGCAGAGTTCTAGGACATGTGTTGGGTACACCCACAGCCATGGTAAGCTCTGGTGGGTGTCAGTGTAATAGACCTGTACTGGTCATACATGCACTGCTGATGTTGTGATCTGTAAAGCAGACATCAGGCATTCACAATTTATATCCATTCACATATCATCCCAGGTATGAGGTGCTGTAGCACATAGTAGCTGTGAGCATTGGAGATGACATAACAGATACAGTACTACATAAGCAGCAATGGGTTTTACACCTGTGTGGTATGGTGCACAGTACAAGGCAGAGTGCAGAACAGGTCGACAGTAACACTTCGTACATGGGTACAGTGTTAACAAGGGGAAAGGCCATCACCTACCAGCACAGCCCTTGCATCACACCCATGTATACTGCCGCTGCCATTAGGTCACTATAGTTGCACTGCATGCTGTTGAGCACCAGATGTAATGCATGCTGACAGAAGAGTAATGGGAGGACTGTGTGTACAAAAGGTGTGCAACCCGACATGTAGGTAGGTGTGTGTGTGTGTGTGTGTGTGTGTGTGTGTGTGTGTGTGTGCGTGTGTGTGTGTATTTATGTGGGGCTGTGTGTTGAATGTATGTGTAAGTGCAATCTGGTGGAGTGTGGTTGATGCATGTCTGATGTGTTTATATGTGTGTCTGTGCGGGTGTCCATGTATGCACAGGCAATAGTGGGATTGATCACATGGCAGTACTTCTCCTTGGGATTGTGCTGTAGATGTAGTGACACATGAGACATCAGGACAGCCTGTTCGATATGTGAACACAGGACAGCTGATAGCATAACAAGGTCTGTAGCAAAGAACATGCATTGGAAGGGAAAGTACATACCAGGTATACACATCATAATGCCAGCAGCAGATAGATAACTGGCTACCCACGTATGCAGCAGTACTAATGCAATGGGGAATTACCAGACCACATCAGTGAGTGGATCCAAGTACTACTGTTGTCTGCATGATGGGTTGATTGTGCAGCTGATGTGGCAAGGACTGATCATGACTGTAGTATGAGGCTCCAATGTGTGACATATGAAGTGAATGTAGCAGCCCCAACTATATAGGGGCCATGTACACCATGACTGGACATACACAGGGTATTACTGGATGACAGCAGTGAGGCCATGTACAACCTACTCCACCAAAGTCAGGGAGGTGATGGAGTAACAGGTCATGTGTTGTGATCACATGTGTAGGCATGGAGAGGTATGATATGTTAATGGGTAGTATTAATGAGTGTATGTTAGCAAGTGCCATGCAGGATGGGGAAAATCTTTAACTGAATGTGGGACTGTCTGTAAACCCAGGGCAAGGGAGTTAGTAAGGTGGACTGTCAGTGTTTGTTGGTGTACATTTGTGTGTGCGTGTGTCTGTGTGTGTGTGTGTGTGTGTGTGTGTGTGTGTGTGTGTGTGTGTGTGTGTGTGTGTGTGTGTGTGTGTGTGTGTGTGTGTGTGTGTGTGTGTGTGACTGTGAGTGTGTGTGTGTAAATGTGTGTATTGCTATGCAATGCTGTACAGGTCTTAAAGTGTGTGTTTGCTTCCCCCACAGGTGGCGTGGTGGGTCAGGGTCACTCCTGCATGCAAACTGAGGTAGGTGACCGTACAGACACTAATGATGATGATGGTACTGTTGAGGTACAGGTGGGGTTGTCAGAGACCGACACTGCACCTACATGTGTCATCACCCTCCTAGCCACCCCAAGCAGGCACACAGTTACAGTGCCCCTACAAACCCCATCACACCTGACCATAGCAGAGGGACAGTTGACGGTTGGTGCCAGTGACCAGGAAAGTGTGGTGTCCATGACAACTGTGTTGGGTCACAGTCCGCATAGCCAGATGTCCGGCAGGCCACCACATTGTCAGATGTACCATGGTGCGCATGGGAGGGCCACTGTCCATCATGCCCCTGGCAGAGGTGCCACAACTGGTACCACTAGGAGCATGTTTCAGGCCATAATGGAGGCACAGGCACATATGGACCTGCACACCAGACAGGGCTTGATGCTGGAAAGGGCTGCTTTCTCATCTGTAATTGGCACCCTCCATGACATTCATGCTGCCCTCCATTAACATACCAAGGTCATGGATAGATGGTGGGGTGAGATGGTGGGCCTCCTCGACCATGGAATGTCTGTACTTGAATGTGTGGTGGGAGTGGTGTGATGTCCTCGTGGACATAGGCCAGAAACACCAGCAGCTGGTGGTTAATGTGGACATGCCAGGACACCAAACTGCTCCTGTACTGAAAGTACAAGCCCCAGCACACCACTGGGGGTGCTGTCCACACCACACCACAACAGGCCTCTTGCATGTGGCCCTGGTCAGTCCCAGGTGGGACATGGTTCCAGCAGACACCTGTCATCATCAGGGGAGAGTAGCACCTCAAGGTCTGTACCTGCACATGCCCATGGAACCCCTGGCAGGCACAGTCAGCGTGTCCATGGCTGGAGGCACTGAACTGCACACCCTTTTAGGTATGGTCTGCAGCTGTCCAACAACACCTGTATAGGGCAGCCACATGGCAGGACTGTCTGCATGCATACCCGCACACTATGCAACCACACCTAGGGCGACCCCATACCGACACACACCACATCACCATGCCCCAATCATTGAAACAAACCCCTCCCCCACACTCATGGTAACACATGTATGGACCACCCTCAGCCTCTGGCAAACCAGCAACACACACTGCGCATATGATGATACCTGTGCCACATCCCTTTCATCCATAACATCGATGCATGGGCAAGCTGATATGGTTTTGATGCACACGGTGACTGTCATAGAGTGCTGTAATGTACTGCAGTGTAAGATGTTGTCAGGGGTAATGTGTAATGCATATATGTCAGATAGTGTAGCCATGCAGCTATGATTTATTTCAGCTGTCAGTAACACTTATTGTTATCTCCATAATGTTATCCATTTGTGTTTCAGGTGTACATGTATCAGCAAGAGATTGGTCTGCAGTCATATTTCACAAAAGTATGGCACTGTGGTGACACCATGGTGACTACCCATGGGTGGGGACCTCAGTCCCACTGTTACCACTAGGGGGCTTGTGGGCTTCCAATATCCCAACACCCCTCGCCATCAAGGTGTTCACCCCCCACACGTGTCATATACTGCTCCTGTATGTGTCTTGTGTGTCATGTCTGTTACCTACCCAACCTCCCTCCCCAAATATACCTACAACCCCTCCCTAACATTCCACTCCCACCTGAAAAGATAATGGAAGGGCAATGTGTTCCCACGATACAATCTCGCCTCATACATGGCTGTCCATTTCACACACGTGTCCACTGGACACATGTAATCCGGTCTAATTGGCATCACAATGCATTTATGTTGTCCTCACCCCTCTCCCAGGGATTTGAGGGTCCACATCTACCTCCAAGCTGTTGCTGTAGCAGAAATGGGCAGCTAGGGACCTTTCCTACACCCTTCCTGCACATGCCTAGCTATTTCCCCTACTATCTTGCCCCCTTTGTGCCCCTTTCTCACCTCTTTCCTATTAACCCTTTTTTCCTTTCTTTTTAAAGAGGTTAGCATGGGGGTAAGTGGGAGTTTTCTGGCCGGCAACAAAATAAACTGCTTCTGCAAGGCTTGTACACAGGACTCTATACACCATGCACAAAGTGATTTACAATTAAACCATGGCAGATATGTATATCCCTGATATTTCCACAAACATCATCCAGCCCAGTCATTCAACAGTACCGAGAATTAGCAACATATATTGTGTGTATAGCTGTATGTATAGAGTATATATTAATGTTTAAACAGGTACAACATATTGATATATGTATGTGTATATATATATATATATATATATATATATATATATATATATATATAAAAATATATATGAACATACATACATGTGAATGCCTACATCTGTGGATATATATGTCTACATCTACATGTGTAAATATACAACAGGTCATTTATATGTCAGCAGATATATACATGTACATATACAGGTGTATACGGACAGACATCTGGTGATAACAATGGGGATATAGCAAAAACTTTAATGTCCTCATGCAACATTAATGGTGCTGAGGGGCCCCACACAATATACATCTGGTACGAATAGGTATACTCCCTCCCAGTCAAGCATGTCCCCCCTGTAATACAGTAACAAATGTTGCAGATCCCATAACCAGGACAACGCATGACATGGCCATCCCTAGGATACATATACATAGACAGATATATGCAGATACAGGTATACATATATATATATATATATATATATATATATATATATATATATATATATATATATATATATATATATATATATATATATATATATATATATATATAGATATATATATATATATATATATATATATATATATATATATATATATATATATATATATATATATATATACACACACACACACACACACACACACACACACACACACACACACACACACACACACACACACACACACACACACACACATATATATATATATATATATATATATATATATATATATATATATATGTAAGTACATATACACGCACACAGATATGTACAGTAAGATACATATATAGTACGTGCACACAAACTGAGCAGCCAGTATTCCTACCTTCCCAACTGGAGACTGTATGAGCCACCCATACGGATGACATTCATAGCCTGCAACACATACCCACAAAGGGTATAACACCACACACAGGTGCCCATAAATGAATGTGAAAGCTATATTTGTGTACTATGACAGTTGTATATGCCATGTCATATAGCCGTTTAGACACTGACATCCATATGTGGACTACAGCTGTGATACGCCCAATAAATGTGGACAGTCTGACACATGCTGGTTATTCCAGGGGTATACTCAAAACCCCCTTCATGCAAGACATGTGGACCAGGCCTGCCAGTGTGGATGTTAACAGCCATGTAGATGGGTATAACACGTAAATGCTGGTATACATTTGCCCCCAGAGGTTATGCATTCATACACCCCTGTCTGTCCTGACACATAGTAACCGCTGATACAGAGGTGCCATGGCCACATACTACCCACTAGTTAGTGACATACATCTGAACAGCATCCCACTGCTTTGTCTGACATACATGACTGTCATGGTGGCCCGGCAGAAGTACATCTGGTAAGTATCTGAACATGTCATCTCACTGGATAAGTACAGTAATGTGCTAGGCATGTAACAAAGCACAGTGCAAGCTACAGGCAGACTGACTCAACACTGGGCTACATCTCTCATTTGGGGATACACATGTACCTGCATAGATAGCAGGCTCTACAGGCATGTCACATCATAGACTAAAAGACACCTGTGTGAAAGTGCATAACCACAACCAATGTGAACACAGCCACAGCCACATATGGTAAGCTAGCATACTATTACAGTATATAGACTATCTGACCTACGCCATCCTCATGTGAGCCACTCACACAACACTCCGACATATACTGGGCTGCTAGACAGTGTGGTCTTATGCCTGTCTGTGGTATGGGACATGCGTGTGTTCACCCCTACAAACATGTAAGCTGTTAGGGTGACATACAGTGGAGCAGCATGTAACATCGGATAGAACAGGACCAGGAACAATGACATCTACAACAGTCTCTACACAGGCCAAGGTACATATTCACTATACACACACTCTGTCGACAATCACCAGACTTACACATACCTCAGTACTGTACACACAACCACATAATGCCCAGGCTATGTCCTCAATTATAACCCCTACTATACATAACATGTGTAGCAGTCTGATATCTCACTGGCTTGTTATCATATATGCTGCCAATGACTATGGAGTACAGAACATATGCACCCCCTACTGCATGACATATGCACAGAGATTGACAGAGTTGTGGCTGGAGGCACAAACACAGAGACAATATTGACATGTTGCTGTAATACCCTCATACATATACTGTCGTAACAGGGTATGATGCACCATATGGCCTATCAGGGATGTGACATCGGTAACTCTCCCAGCTGTCACCATCTACTGACTGCTATCCTCATACTACCTTCTGCATTCCACAGATAGGTGCACCGTAGCTGACACATTAAACCAAAGGCACAACAATGCCCAGTCTGTGGATTACCCTACGGATGGGGATCCCTCATATACATGGAACTGACATGGCAGGTATTACGACATGTATGACAGGCATATCCAGACAAACACTGTTAAACCAACATTACTCCACATGCAGTATAGCAGCACTTACAGTCTGTAGTCAGGTCAGGCACATCCCCCTCCTGTTTCTTGCTCTCTTTCCACAGTGTATGTTGTTAGAGGTAAATCCCCAATCCATCTGAGATGCTGTTTGCCAAACAACAGATCGAGTTCCTGCTCACAGTGACTATAAAGAGCCAACACCACCATGTTGTTCCTAGGCACTGGAGTGTGTTTCCATGCAATTGGCTATGGGACTGTTACCACAGCCGTTCCACATGCAATCAGCTAGGGGAGGGCTGCAATTCATGCAGAGGCCATCAGCTGATCATGAGTATCACTTAAATTACACATGCTGCTGCCTAAGCATAGCAGGTGTGGGTCTCCAAATCCACCAGAGAGGGAGTGGGAGAGGCAGACAGAGGCTAATACATGTCATGGAGGGGGTGGTAGAGTAAAACAGAAGCATGTTTGTGTCACACACCTACCAGCACAAGGTATCAAACCCCTGACAACTATGTAGTGCTATCACAGTTTGATGCAGTTATTGGATGCGCCACATGGGTTGCCTGCTGTGGAGCACTCAGAGCATATTTGTGATGATGAGTGACATCTGCAACAGGGATAAGGTAGATATACGGTAGGTGATGTACACATGCCTGCCTGCATGAACAGCTGCCAGCGTCAACACAGACACACTCACACAGGGACGCACACACATTGACACACTTGGCAGGGCCAGGAGTGCAACACATCACTAGTGGGATTGCCACAACACATCAATGTGCAGGTATCACATGCACCACATGGGTCATACGGAGGTCATATTGGCATAGAGTATGATGAGGTGGCAGACATCAAACAGCATGCTTCAGTATGCCCTGGGGGTTGTAGTGAGTGTGGATGTGGTCAGATGCACCATACAACACACACATGAACACACAGGGTGCCAGTCTTGACATGCATGGGTGCATGTCTGCATGGGTGTGTGGTGGTCAATTGTGCCAGCAGGCTGTACAAGGGTAGGGGATGGGTATACCTTGACATCAGGCCACATGACAATGGTCTGCATTTTGCCTCAGGCCTGTAGTTTCTGCATTTGCCCACACAGGTGGGTATTGCATCCCCCATCCAGTCACCTGTGTGACTATTGTTTGTGGCCAATGCTGTGCATCACTTGCCATATATATGTTCCTTACTCCATGACATGGATGGTGTCTGGGATGTGCACACCTCCCACATGAATGTACAGTGACATGGGGAATTGTACCTGAGGCGTCTGGCCCATGTTGTGAACACAGATTATCATTGGATGTGCCAGTCTTGCCCATGTGTGGCAGGAAATGTTAATGGGCAGCAGGTTTACCCTGCACCTACATTGATAGCACGCTAACAGCATTCCCAGATGGCAATGTCATCTGTCCATACAGGGCATGTTATCGGGCATGGTATGTCCGTTGGGAGTCACGTGTGAAGGCGCCATGGGTGGTGCAGGTGTCCATTTGGGAACATGGTGGAGGTGCACTGTCTGCATGTATGTGCATATTGGACAGATGGGCAGGGTGACATGCCCTCTGAAGCCCACTGCTATTACTGCAGAGGTACTATCAGTGGCCAATATGCAGTATACTACCCACATATTGGCTGTTACCTAGGCATGTGTGTGTGCTCTGGGTAATAGTGGGGTTGCTAACTGTGATTGGCTGGCCTTGATGTCACATGTCTGGGTATGGCTTTGCACCCCAGCCTCTCAGCTAATTTACATCTGTTATCCCTGTATGGTTGACATGGTGATATATAGTAGGGCCACCATAAAAGAACTGATCAAACCCCCCTCCACATTGGCCACACACTCACAGACACCTCTACACAGGATATGAGTTATACATACTGACACATGCACACACCTGTCATGTCTGGGAGTAGAGCCCCTACTTAACTAGTTTATTATATTACAGCACTACACAGTTATAGTATGCACCACAGACATTACTGGAGTATCTTTTCCCCAAAGGTGTATTTCACAATTTATAACATCAGCAGGGTTACCAAAGTAGGGCATTTCAACTGTACTGTGAGTGACTAGCCTAAAATGCATTGCTCCCTACACAAACAGTGAGACACACAGTGTCTGTGAGTGTCAGAAACAGTGAGGTCCACTGAGTGTGGGCATAGAACCGCTGACCGAGGTCTATATCACACTACAGCATGGGGCTGTTATAGGATGCACCACAGGGATTACTGATGAACTGTTTCCCCAAAGTTGTATTTCACAATGGATGACATCAGCAGGATTGCCACAGTACAGCATTTGAAATATACTGTGAGTGAGTAGCCTATAATGCATTGTTCCATACACACTCATTGAAACACACACAAAACATCTGGAATTGCCATGGGTGGGGATGAAACTCTACCACAGTTTTAAAGCATACTACAGCAGTATGAGGTTACAGGATGAGCTACGGAAATTAATGGCCTGCACTCTTCCTAGAAGTGTATGTCTAGGTGAGTGACATCAGCAGCCTTGCCAAGGCTGAGTATATGAATTGTACAGAGTGTGAGTAGCCTAAAAAGCACTGCTTTCTACTCAGTGAGACACATACACACACACACACACACACACACACACAGACACACACACACACACACACACACACACACACACACACACACACACACACACACACACACACACACACACACACACAGCCAGTTGTCAGGTCTGTGGTTAGAACATCTATCTAAGTACTTTATCACAGTGCAACAGTATGCAGTTACAGGACACGCTATGGAGATTACGGAGCTATGACTTTCCCAGAGGTGTATTCATAGGTGAGTGACATCAGCGGCCTTGCCAAAGTTGAGTATATGAATTTTATTGAGATTGAGTATCCTAAAAAGCATTGCTGTCTACATAGTCAGAAACAGACAGACACACACACAAACACACGCTCACACAGTTGCTAATTCTGGGGTTTGAACTACTACCTAACTGGTTTATCACTTCAGCAGTACGCAGTTATGGGACGCGCCATGGAGATTCCTGAGCTATGGCTCTCACAAAGGTGTATTTCACATTGGATGACCTCAGCAGGCTTGTCATAATACTACTATGGGGTGGGTGGTGTGTGCATGGGCCATAACCCATTCATGTAGGGGTTAACATGCCACATGCGGGCACACACAGGGACATACATCACAGGTATGTGTATACAGCTACTAGATGACTACTTCCATGTACAGTCATGTTGCACAGCTGACACGAGCACCACATAGTGTGTCATGCTGACAGATGCTGATGGCTAGTATCTGCAGTGAGTGACATCTACACCTCATGTGTTTGTGGGCCTTTGGCTATGTGCTGGGTGGGACAATCCTGGAGGGGTCCTTGTCATGGTGACTCTCTTCCACACATCTATGTCTGTCTATCTTTGGCTTATTATAGTGTGTTGTTCTTACATATATTTTTGTATTCATATCCACTGTGTGTGCAAGGCAGGAGTGGTGCCTATTGACGTGTGTTTGCACTAAGAACTGTGACTGTCAGATATGTCTGGTCCACTGGTGTTTGCAGACATGGCCTTCATGTGTTTTAAGTGTGTGAGCATGCTCAGTATAGCCATCTGCATTGCATGTGTGGATCATGTCCAGGTTGTTTGTACTGTGGTGCTGTCCTTTGTGTTGTACACCGACAGGTAGCATGCTGTGTTTGCAGGGTATCCGTCAGTCATTTGGCATGTACTGCTGCTACATTTCTGCATAGTGGGGGGGGCACCTGACTGTTTCTACATTTCTACACAGGAGTGGGGGGCACACCTGACTGTTACTATAAATGTACATAGGATGCGAGGCACACCTGATATTTCTACACATTTGCTAGGACTGTACTGGTATGTCAGGTACACCATTTCAGTCTGTAGTCTTACCTATCGTGCTGGCTAGAGGCATACCTGTGTACTACAGATCCTAGCTTTCACTGCTTACATATTAGTTTCTGACTTCCTAGCCTTCACATCTTACATCCAACTGCCTGGCCTGCTGTAGTCTGTCTGTGTAGGCCTGGGGTGGTTACACGTAGGGCTCATTTAGACGCCATAGTGCAGCATTTGTTTGTGTTTGTCTACACCTATCCTGCTGGCTGTAACAGTTGTAGGGTATGCAACCCCCCCCAACTGGCATGTGTGAGTCACTTACCTTGTAGGTGTCCTAGTATTGAGGGTGGTGCTGCAGGGCTGCCTATGTCGGACACACAGAGTATACTCCCTATAAATGGTTGAGCACATGAAGTGTCATGCTTGACATCCCTTTTACTGTATGTGCGAGTTGGAGAGAGGTGACATTCTCTGGGTCCTTACTGTGTCAGTGAATGTGCTATACGTTGCCTCTTTGTCAAGGCCAGGGCATACTGGACATACATCCTTCTGCCTACTGGGGCAGGCTCAGTTTGTTCCTCCTCCGACTCACTCGGTGCCTGTGCAGACCTTGGCAATGGTGGGGGGCTTGTATGGCCCTGCTCCATGCTGTTCCTGCTGCAGCTGTTTCTGCAGGACCGTATTGTGTAGCATGGCACATACAAGGACAATTTAGGTACATGCAGTTGGTGAGTACTGCAAGGCTCCACCAGATGTGCCCGGACACCGGAACCGCGACTTGAGCATCCCAAACACATGCTCTATTATGATTTGTGTTTGTGCATGTGCCTCATTATGGAGTTCTTGTTCGGGTGTGTGTACATTTCTGAGGGTGTCATCAGCCATGGCTCCAGTGCATATCCAGCATCCCCCACTAGGTGACCATGTAGGATGTTCCCATTGGCAAATTTGTGGTACAGCTGCATCAGATGCCAGATGTGGGAATCGTGGTAGTTACCAGGGCTGCCAGCGCACACATTCATTATTATACCCTGGGCATTGCACACAACCTGGCAATTGATGGAGGGGAAGCCCTTGCTGCTGGTGTAGACCCTACCTCGCTCACTGGGTAGTGCTTTGATGCGTATGTGCGTGCAGTCTATTGCACCCATTACCTCAGGGTATTCTGCTATTTGATGGAAGAGATGCATATTGCTGGCCAATGCCTAACGGGTGATGTGCTGACATGCCATCCAGGAACTGGTGGAGTACCCTGGATGCTGATGCCTGTGATATCCCCATCATATCCCCAGTTGGCCTTGGAAGGTACCTGTAGCTAGTACTTGTAGGCCTACACATATCTTGGTATCCACTGGGATGGGTTCCCCTCTGTTAGTTCTGTGTGTGAAGCGCGGCCGGCCACAACTCAAAAATATGGCCTATCAGGAATATGACATCGGTAACTCTCCCGGCTGTCACCATCTACTGACTGCTATCCTCACACTACCTTCTGAATTCCACAGATAGGTGCACCATAGCTGACACATGAAACCAAAGGCACAACAATGCCCAGTCTGCGGATTACCCTACGGATGGGGATCCCTCATATACATGAAACCGACATGGCAGGTATTACGACATGTATGACAGGCATTTCCAGCAAACACTGTTAAACCAACATTACTCCACATGCAGTATAGCAGCACTTGCAGTCTGTAGTCAGGTCAGGCACATCCCCCTCCTGTTTGTTGCCCTCTTTCCACAGTGTATGTTGTTAGAGGTAAATCCCCAATCCATCTGAGATGCTGTTTGCCAAACAACAGATCGGGTTCCTGCTCACAGTGACTGTAAAGAGCCAACACCACCATGTTGTTCCTAGGCACTGGAGTGTGTTTCCATGCAATTGGCTATGGGACTGTTACCACAGCTGTTCCACATGCAATCAGATAAGGGGAGTGCTGCAATTCATGCAGAGGCCATCAGCTGATCATGAGTATCACTTAAACTACACATGCTGCTGCTGCCTAAGCATAGCAGGTGTGGGTCTCCAAATCCACCAGAGAGGTAGTGGGGGAGGTAGACAAAGGCTAATACATGTAAGGGAGGGGGTGGTAGAGTAAAACAGAAGCATGTTTGTGTCACACACCTACCAGCACAAGGTATCAAACCCCTGACAACTATGTAGTGCTATCACAGTTTGTTTAGAAAAATATGTATTTAAACATATATGAAGTGCTAGTTAAAAAAAAGCAAATAGTATATAATGCCATTTTATTCTATTAATAATATGGCATCACGAATGATTTTACATGTAATTGCCTGAAGCTTTTGGAACTGCAGTGTATTTGAACTCTGACCCTGGCAGTAGCCAGCTCAGCAAGCTTATGTTTTTCACTAATGATTATCTGCTGGGTCAGGAAACTAAAGACTGTATAAAGCATTGAAAATCTTCTTCTCTCTTCCTTTGGGACAATTGGCCTTGTAAATGTTATGAGATAAGACACAGCTGTTGAGAAGAATGTTGCAAGAAGAACAATGTCAAAGAGGTGTATTACAAGACTGAACCAGCTTATTGTATTCAAGCAGGCCTGAAACCTTAGTAACATTTACAAGAAAGACATTATAACTGACCAGGTGCTTTGCAAGGCTGTATTATTCCCAAGGGAAAAACTTTGCAAAATATATAACATCAGCGTCTTTATGAATAGGGTATTGTGAACCATAGTGATGTAGGTGGTGCCCTGTGACTAACCCGCACGTCAGAAAGGTGGGCACAAACTAGAAAGTAGAAACTATAAGAATTGTATACTTCCTGTATCATGTCAGACAAAATTCTGTACTTGTAACGCGTTTTTTGCCTCCTGGTGTACACTAGTAAACTTTTGCATCTGAGCCTCCTGCGTTGTAATCTTTTGTTTTATTTAACAGTTTGGTCCTCCTTGAACAGGAAACCCTCGGACGGCGCTACAGATCAGAGTGTACCAGTGGTGAACACTCGCGGGAGAAGCTACCGAAATGGTTCTTCTTGAAACATAAAAGACCTCCGACTGAATTGTCATTTTTGAGAGGCTGGCCACTTTCTTGATCTGCTGACGATGAAGCGGTCTCCGAAACTGGTCGGTGACCCAGGAGGCTCAGGTAGGAAAGATATTTGCCTTTTTCTGTTTTAGATCAGGGACTAGGTTACAGTAAATAATGTTCATTGTCGGAGATTTGTTATTGGTGATCAGGGACAAAAGGAAATTACTGTATATTTTGTCAGAGATCAGGAAACAGAATAAGGTAGGCGATTATTCTAGATAAACTGTGTAAGGAACTGGTACTAATACCCGTGGTGAAAAGTGGGTTACGTAACATTTTCTTTTAATATGGGAAATCAGTGCACTAAAATATCGGCGAGAATCCGTCTCCCTAACTGAAGATGCAAAAGAATATATGCAATTGCAACGGGCTGATAATGTTAGGTATTATACAAAATGGGTTAATAAATATGGATTAGATAGTAAATTAGATAAATTTCATTAGTTAAACTCTTAAAACAACTTAAATCTGATGCAGAAGGGTCAGGCAAAAAAAGCAACAGCGATTAGGGCATTCCTCAGGCACACAGGTGGATTGAGGAAGTAACCGATAGAACAAAAACTAAAAATGTTAAGATGTTATTTCTTAGACAAAGAAGATAATAACATAGTAATAGCGACGGCTCCTCCTCCCCGCCCCTGTAAAAATTTTTTTAGTAATAAACAGATCTTGCATAAGCTGTAGTAATACTGTGGACCCCTACTGTAGATGGTAACATAATGCTGCACTTCACCCTTTATGAATGCCACAGCAGTGGCCACTGACCACTACATTCCTCACACTCCCTATGTAGGTCCTTCCAGGATACCACCACAGCAGCAGCCTGTAGCCATTGAGTATGGTTCATGTTCATGCATGACAAGACACCGTGCATGTAATGGCTATGGGATATTCCTATGCACACACATCTAACACACCTATCCATACTGCATAGCTGCAAAATACACAATCACACATATTGTTGTTGTGAAATGCAACTGTGTCACAGTAAAGTGATCATGCTGGGAGTATTGGAAGGGTGCGTACACAAGAGACATTATACCAAAGATAAGCTAACATCCTATCATTGTGCAATGTGCCACAGGGATGGGAAGTATGGCAGGACACATGGTCAACTTAGTAGGGACATGTGTGAAACAACACCCTCATGGCTGTAACTGCATGCAATCAGCTCGCGTAACCTGTAGCAGACATAACCCTGACCCCACAGCAATAGTGACAGCAGTGTGACACTCCAAGGGATGTGCACATGAGTAGACCCTGCAATCAATGCAGCAGAGTTCTGGGACATGTGTAGGGTACACACCCACAGCCATGGTAGTAAGCTCTGGTGGGTGTCAGGTGTAATATCAGACCTGTACTGGTCATAGTACATGCACTGCTGATGTTGTGATCTGTAAAGCAGAACATCAGGCATTCACAATTTATATATCCATTCCGCATATCATCCCAGGTATGAGGAATTGCTGTAGCACATAGTGGCTGTGAGGCATTGGAGATGACATAACAGACAATAAGTACTACATAATAAGCAGCAAATGGTTTTTACACCTGTGTGGTATGGTGCACAGTACAAGGCAGAGTGGGAGCACGATTCGAGTAACACTTCGTACATGGGTACAGTGTTAACAAGGGAAGGCCATCACCTACCAGCACAGCCCTTTGTATACATCACACCCATGTATACTGCTGCCGCTATTAGGTCACTGATGGAAGGTGCACTGCATGCTGTTGAGCACCAGATGTAATGCATGCTGACAGAAGAGTAATGAAGGAGGACTGTGTGTACCAAAAGGTGTGCAAACCCGACTATGTAAGGTAGGTGTGTGTGTGTGTGTGTGTGTGTGTGTGTGTGTGTGTGTGTAAAAGCGCGGTGTGTGTGTTGTGTGTGTGTGTGTGTGTGTGTGCGTGTGCGCGGTATTAGGTATTGTGTGTGTGTATTTATGTGGGGCTGTGTGTTGAATGTATGTGTAAGTGCAACTGTGTCTGGTGGAATTAATGGTTGATGCATGTCTGATGTGTTTATATGTGTGTCTGTGCTGGGGGTGTCCATGTATGCACAGGCAATAGTCAGGATTGATCACATGGCAGTTACTTCTCCTTGGGATTGTGCTGTAGATGTAGTGACACATGAGACATCAGGACAGCGCCTGTTCGATATGTGAACACAGGACAGCTGATAGCATAACAAGGTCTGTAGCAAAGAACATGCATTGGAAGGGGAAAAGTACACATACCAGGTATACACATCATAATGCCAGCAGCAACAGATAGATAACTGGCTACCCACGATGCAGCAGTACTAATGCAATGAGGGAATTACCAGACCACATCAGCAGGAGTGGATCCATGTACTACTGTTGTCTGCATGATGGGTTGATTGTTGCAGCTGATGTGGCAAGGACCAGTGATCATGACTGTAGTATTGAGGCTCCAATGTGTGACATATAAGTGAAGTGAAGATGTAGCAGTCCCAACTATATAGGGGCCTATGTACACCATGACTGGACATACAAGCCGGGTATTACTGGATGACAGCAGTAGAGGCCATGTACACAACCTACTCCACCAAAGTCAGGAGGTGAAATGGAAGTAACAGGTCAAGTGTGTTGTGATCACATGTGTAGGCATGGAGAGTATGATATGTTAATGGGTAGTATTAATGGGTGTGTATGTTAGCAAGTGCCATGCAGGATGGGGGGAAATCTTTAACTGAATGTGGGACTGTCTGTAAACCCAGGGCAAAGGGAGTTTAGTAAGGTGGACTGTCAGTGTTTGTTGGTGTACATTTGTGTGATAGGTGTGCAGGTTCGTGTGTGTGTGTGTGTGTGTGTGTGTGTGTGTGTGTGTGTGTGTGTGTGAGTGTGTGTGTGTGTGTGTGTGTGTGTGTGATCTGTGAGTGTGTGTGTGTGTAGCAAATGTGTACTATTGCTATGCAATGCTGTACAGGTCTTAGCAGTTCAATGTGTGTTTGCTTCCCCACAGGTGGCGTGTGGTGGGTCAGGGTCACTCCTACATGCAAACTGAGGTAGGTGACCGTACAGACACTGATGATGATGATGGTACTGTTGAGGCACAGGTGGGGTTGTCAGAGACAGACACTGCACCTACATGTGTCATCACCCTCCTAGCCACCCCAAGCAGGCACACAGTTACAGTGCCCCTACAAACCCCATCACACCTGACCATAGCAGAGGGACAGTTGACGGTTGGTGCCAGTGACCAGGAAAGTGTGGTGTCCATGACAACTGTGTCGGGTCACAGTCCGCATAGCCAGATGTCCGGCAGGCCACCACATTGTCAGATGTACCATGGTGCATGGAGGCCACTGTCCATCATGCCCCGGCAGAGGTAAAAGTGCCACAATAACTGGTAGCCACCTAGGAGCATGTTTCAGGCCATAATGAGTGCACAGGCACATATGGACCTGCACACCAGACAGGGGCTTGATGCTGGAAAGGGCTGCTTTCTCATCTGTAATTAGTAACCTCCATGACATTGATGCTGTCCTCCATTAACATACCAAGGTCATGGATAGATGGTGGGAAGTGAGATGGCGGGCCTCCTCGACCATGGAATGTCTGTACTTGAATGTGTGGTGGGAGTGGTGTGATGTCCCTCGTGGACATAGGCCAGAAACACCAGCAGCTAGTGGTTAATGTGGACATGCCAGGACACCAAACTGCTCCTGTAATTGAAAGTACAAGCCCCAGCACACCACTGGGGGTGCTGTCCACACCACACCACAACAGGCCTCTTGCATGGGCCCTGGTCAGTCCCAGGTGGGTCATGATTCCAGCAGACACCTGTCATCATCAGGGGAGAGTAGCACCTCAAGGTCTGTACCTGCACATGCCCATGGAACCCCTGGCAGGCACAGTCAGCGTGTCCATGGCTGGAGGCACTGAACTGCACACCCTTTTAGGTATGGTCTGCAGCTGTCCAACAACACCTGTATAGGGCAGCCACATGGCAGGACTGTCTGCATGCATACCCAAGCACACTATGCAAATCCACACCTAGAGCGCACCCCATACCGACACACACACACCACATCACCATGCCCCAATCATTGAAACAACCCCCTCCCCCACACTCATGGTAACACATGTATGGACCACCCTCAGCCTCTGGCAAACCAGCAACACACACTGTGCATATGATGATACCTGTGCCACATCCCTGTCATCCATAACATCGATGCATGGGCAAGCTGATATGGTTTTGATGCACACGGTGACTGTCATAGAGTGCTGTAATGTACTGCAGTGTAAGATGTTGTCAGGGGTAATGTGTAATGCATATATGTCAGATAGTGTAGCCATGCAGCTATGATTTACTTCAGCTGTCAGTAACACTTATTGTTATCTCCATAATGTTATCCATTTGTGTTTCAGGTGTACATGTATCAGCAAGAGATTGGTCTGCAGTCATATTTCACAAGAGTATGCCACTGTGGTGACACCATGGTGACTACCCATGGGTGGGGACCTCAGTCCCACTGTTACCACTAGGGGGCTTGTGGGCTTCCAATATCCCAACACCCCTCGCCATCAAGGTGTTCACCCCCCCCACACGTGTCATATACTGCCCCTGTATGTGTCTTGTGTGTCATGTCTGTTACCTACCCAACCTCCCTCCCCAAATATACCTACAACCCCTCCCTAACATTCCACTCCCACCTGAAAAGATAATGGAAGGGCATTGTGTTCCCAATGACACAATCTACCATACATGGCTGTCCATTTCACACACGTCCACTGGACACATGTAATCCGGCTAATTGGCATCACAATGCATTTATGTTGTCCTCACCCCTCTCCCAGGGATTTGAGGGTCCACATCTACCTCCAAGCTATTGCTGTAGCAGAAATGGGCAGCTAGGGACCTTTCCTACACCCTTCCCGCACATGCCTAGCTATTTCCCCTACTATCTTGCCCCCTTTGTGCCCCTTTCTCACCTCTTTCCTATTAACCCTTTTTTCCTTTCTTTTTAAAGAGGTTAGCATGGGGGTAAGTGGGAGTTTTCTGGCCGGCAACAAAATAAACTGCTTCTGCAAGGCTTGTACACAGGACTCTATACACCATGCACAAAGTGATTTACAATTAAACCAGGGCAGATATGTATATCCCTGATATTTCCACAACCATCATCCAGCCCAGTCATTCAACAGTACTGAGAATGTATTGCAACATATAGCTGTATGTGTGTGAGTAATATGTGTGTGAGTAAATATATTAATGTTTAAACAGGTACAACATATTGATATATGTATGTGTATATATATATATATATATATATATATATATATATATATATATGACTATATACATATAAAAATATATATGAACATACATACATGTGAATGCCTACATCTATGGATATATATGTCTACATCTACATGTGTAAATATACAACAGGTCATTTATATGTCAGCAGATATATACATGTACATATACAGGTGTATACGGACAGACATCTGGTGATAACAATGGGGATATAGCAAAAACTTTAATGTCCTCATGCAACGTTAATGGTGCTGAGGGGCCTACACAATATACATCTGGTACCTAATAGGTATACTCCCTCCCAGTCAAGCATGTCCCCTGTAATACAGTAACAAAATGTTGCAGATCCCATAACCAGGACAACGCATGACATGGCTATCCCTAGGATACATATACAGAGACAGATATATGCATATATATAGATATATATATAAATAAATATATATATATATATATATATATATATATATATATATATATATATATATATATATATATATATATATATATATATATATATATATATATATATATATATATATATATATATATATATATATATATATATATATATATATATATATATATATATCTATATATATATATATATATATATACACACACACAGACACACACACACACACACACACACACACACACACACACACACACACACACACACACACACACACATATACATATATATATATATATATATATATATATATATATATATATATACATATACACACACACAGATATGTACAGTAAGATACATATGTAGTACGTGCACACAAATTGAGCAGCCAGTATTCCTACCTTCCCAACTGGAGACTGTATGAGCCACCCATACGGATGACATTCATAGCCTGCAACACATACCCACAAAGGGTATACCACCACACACAGGTGCCCATAAATGAATGTGAAAGCTATATTTGTGTACTATGACAGTTGTATATGCCATGTCATATAGCCGTTTAGACACTGACATCCATATGTGGACTACAGCTGTGATACGCCCAATAAATGTGGACAGTCTGACACATGCTGGTTAGTCCAGGGGTATACACAAAACCCCCTTCATGCAAGACATGTGGACCAGGCCTGCCAGTGTGGATGTTAACAGCCATGTAGATGGGTATAACACGTAAATGCTGGTATACATTTGCCCCCAGAGGTTATGCATTCATACACCCCTGTCTGTCCTGACACATAGTAACCACTGATACAGAGGTGCCATGGCCACATACTACCCACTAGTTAGTGACATACATCTGAACAACATCCCACTGCTTTGTCTGACATACATGACTGTCACGGTGGCCCGGCAGAAGTACATCTGGTAAGTATCTGGACATGTCATCTCACTGGATAAGTACAGTAATGTGCTAGGCATGTAACAAAGCACAGTGCAAGCTACAGGTAGACTGACTCAACACTGGGCTACATCTCTCATTTGGGGATACACATGTACCTGCATAGATAGCAGGCTCTACAGGCATGTCACATCATAGACTAACAGACACCTGTGTGAAAGTGCATAACCACAACCAATGTGAACACAGCCACAGCCACATATGGTAAGCTAGCATACTATTACAGTATATAGACTATCTGACTCGCCATCCTCATGTGAGCCACTCACACAACACTCCGACATATACTGGGCCGCTAGACAGTGTGGTCTTATGCCTGTCTGTGGTACGGGACATGCGTGTGTTCACCCCTACAAACATGTAAGCTGTTAGGGTGACATACAGTGGAGCAGCATTTAACATCGGATAGAACAGGACCAGGAACAATGACATCTACAACAGTCTCTACACAGGCCAAGGTACATATTCACTATACACACACTCTGTCGACAATCACCAGACTTACACATACCTCAGTACTGTACACACAACCACATAATGCCCAGGCTATGTCCTCAATTATAACCCCTACTATACATAACATGTGTAGCAGTCTGATATCTCACTGGCTTGTTATCATATATGCTGCCAATGACTATGGAGTACAGAACATATGCACCCCGTACTGCATGACATATGCACAGAGATTGACAGAGTTGTGGCTGGAGGCACAAACACAGAGACAATATTGACATGTTGCTGTAATACCATCATACATATACTGTCGTAACAGGGTATGATGCACCATATGGCCTATCAGGGATGTGACATCGGTAACTCTCCCAGCTGTCACCATCTACTGACTGCTATCCTCATACTACCTTCTGCATTCCACAGATAGGTGCACCGTAGCTGACACATTAAAACAAAGGCACAACAATGCCCAGTCTGTGCATTACCCTACGGATGGGGATCCCTCATATACATGGAACCGACATGTAAGGTATTACGACATGTATGACAGGCATATCCAGACAAACACTGTTAAACCAACATTACTCCACATGCAGTATAGCAGCACTTACAGTCTGTAGTCAGGTCAGGCACATCCTCCCCTTTGCTGCCCCTTCCACAGTAAGTGTATGGTGTTAGAGGTATCCAACCACCCTGAGCTTGTTTGCCAAACAAAACGGGTTCCCTGCTCTCACAGTGACTGTAAAGAGCCAACACCACCATGTTGTTCCTAGGCACTGGAGTGTGTTTCCATGCAATTGGCTATGGGACTGTTACCACAGCCGTTCCACATGCAATCAGATAAGGGGAGTGCTGCAATTCATGCAGAGGCCATCAGCTGATCATGAGTATCACTTAAACTACACATGCTGCTGCTGCCTAAGCATAGCAGGTGTGGGTCTCCAAATCCACCAGAGAGGTAGTGGGGGAGGTAGACAAAGGCTAATACATGTCAGGGAGGGGGTGGTAGAGTAAAACAGAAGCATGTTTGTGTCACACACCTACCAGCACAAGGTATCAAACCCCTGACAACTATGTAGTGCTATCACAGTTCAATGCAGTTATTGGATGCACCACATGGGTTACCTGCTGTGGAGCACTCAGAGCATATTTGTAATGATGAGTGACATCTGCAACAGGGATAAGGTAGATATACGGTAGGTGACGTACACGTGCCTGCCTGCATGAACAGCTGCCAGCGTCAACACAGGCACACTCACACAGGGATGCACACACATTGACACACTAGGCAGGGCCAAGAGTGCAACTCATCACTAGTGGGATTGCCACAACACATCAATGTGCAGGTATCACATGCACCACATGGGTCATACGAAGGTCATATGGGCATAGAGTATGATGAGGTGTCAGACATAAACAGCATGCTTCAGTATGCCCTGGGGGTTGTAGTGAGTGTGGATGTGGTCAGATGCACCATACAACACACACATGAACAAACAGGGTGCCAGTCCTGATATGTACGGGTGCATGTCTGCACGGGTGTGTGGTGGTCAACTGTGCCAGCAGGCTGTACAAGGGTAGGGGATGGGTATACCTTGACATCAGGCCACATGACAATGGTCTGCATTTTGCCTCAGGCCTGTAGTTTCTGCATTTGCCCACACAGGTGGGTATTGCATCTCCCATCCAGTCACCTGCATGACTATTGTGAGTGGCCAATGCTGTGCATCACTTGCCATATATATGTTCCTTACTCCATGACATGGATGGTGTCTGGGATGTGCACACCTCCCACTTGGATGTACAGTGACATGGGGAATTGTACCTGGGGTGTCTGGCCCATGTTGTGAACAGAGATTATCATTGGATGTGCCAGTCTTGCCCACCTGTGGCAGAAACTGTTAATAGGCAGCAGGTTTACCCTGCACCTACATTGATAGCATGCTAACAGCATTCCCAGATGTCAATGTCATCTGTCCATACAGGACATGTTATCGGGCATGGTATGTCCGTTGGGAGTCACGTGTGAAGGCGCCAGGGGTGGTGCAGGTGTCCATTTGGGAACATGGTGGAGGTGCACTGTCTGCATGTACATGCATATTGGACAGATGGGCAGGGTGACATGCCCTCTGAAGCCCACTGCTATTACTGCAGAGGTACTATCAGTGGCCAATATGCAGTATACTACCCACATATTGGCTGTTACCTAGGCATGTGTCTGTGCTCTGGGTAATAGTGGGGTTGCTAACTGTGATTAGCTGGCCTTGATGTCACATGTCTGGGTATGGCTTTGCACCCCAGCCTCTCAGCTAATTTACATCTGTTATCCCTGTATGGTTGACATGGTGATATATTGTAGGGCCACCATAAAAGAACTGATCAAACTCCCCTCCACATTGGCCACACACTCACAGACACCTCTACACAGGATACGAGTTATACACACTGACACACACACACACCTGTCATATCTGGCAGTAGAGCCCCTACTTAACTAGTTTATTATATTACAGCACTACACAGTAATAGTATGCGCCAGAGACATTACTGGAGTATCTTTTCCCCAAAGGTGTATTTCACAATTTATGACATCAGCAGGGTTACCAAAGTAGGGCATTTCAACTGTACTGTGAGTGACTAGCCTAAAATGCATTGCTCCCTACACAAACAGTGAGACACACAGAAGACATCCACAACTGAGTGTGGGCATAGAACCCCTGACCGAGGTCTATATCACACTACAGCATGGGGCTGTTATAGGATGCACCACAGGGATTACTGATGAACTGTTTCCCAAAGTTGTATTTCAGAATGGATGACATCAGCAGGATTGCCACAGTATAGCATTTGAAATATACTGCGAGTGAGTAGCCTATAATGCATTGCTCCATACACACACATTGAAACACACACAAATCATCCGGGATCGCCATGTGTGGGGATGAAACTCTACCACAGTTTTAAATCATACTGCAGCAGTACGAGGTTACAGGATGAGCTATGGAAATTACTGGCCTGCACTCTTCCCAGAAGTGTATGTCTAGGTGAGTGACATCAGCAGCCTTGCCAAGGCTGAGTACATGAATTGCACAGTGTGAGTAGCCTAAAAAGCTCTGCTTTCTACTCAGTCAGACACACACACACACACACACACACACACACACACACACACACACACACACACACACACACAGCCAGTTGTCAGGTCTGGGGTTAGAACACCTATCTAAATACTTTATCACAGTGCAAATGTATGTAGTTACAGGACTCGCTATGGAGATTACGGGGCTATGACTTTCTCAGAGGTGTATTCCTAGGTGAGTGACATCAGCGGCCTTGCCAAAGTTGAGTATATGAATTGTATCGAGATTGAGTATCCTAAAAAGCATTGCTGTCTACATAGTCAGACACACACACAAACACATGCTCACACAGTTGCTAATTCTGGGGTTTGAACTACTACCTAACTGGTTTATCACTTCAGCAGTACGCAGTTATGGGACACGCCATGGAGATTCCTGAGCTATGGCTCTCACAAAGGTGTATTTCACATTGGATGTCCTCAGCAGGCTTGTCATAATACTACTATGGGGTGGGCGGTGTGTGCATGGGCCATAACCCATTCTTATAGGGGTTAACATGCCACATGCAGGCACACACGGGGACATACGTCACAGGTACGTGTATACAGCTACTAGATGATGACTTCCATGTACAGTCATGTTGCACAGCTGGCACGAGCACCACATAGTGTGTCATGCTGACAGATGCTGATGGCTAGTATCTGCAGTGAGTGACATCTACACCTCATGTGTCTGTGGGCCTTTGGCTATGTGCTGGGTGGGCCAGTCCTGGATGGGTCCTTGTCACGGCGACTCTCTTCCATCATCTATGTCTGTCTATCTTTGGCTTACTATAGTGTGTTGTTCTTACATATATTTCTGTATTCCTATCCACTGTGTGTGCAAGGCAGGAATGGTGTCTATTGATGTGTGTTTGCACTAAGAACTGTGACTGTCAGATATGTCTGGTCCACTGGTGTTTGCAGACATGGCCTTCATGTGTTTTAAGTGTGTGAGCATGCCCAGTATGACCTTTCAGTATGTTGTTGACTGACATTGCCTTCATTCCTCTAAGTGTGTGAGCATGCCCAGTATGGCCATCTGCATTGCATGTTTGGATCCTGTCCAGGTTGTTTGTACTGTGGTGCTGGCCTTTGTGTTGTACACCGACAGGTAGCATGCTGTGTCTGCAGGGTATCCATCGGTCATTTGGCATGTATTGTTGCTACATTTCTGCAAAGTGGGGGGGGGGACCTGACTGTTTCTACATTTCTACACAGGAGTGGGGGGCACACCTGACTGTTACTATAAATGTACATAGGATGCAGGGCACACCTGACATTTCTACACATTTGCTAGTACTGTACTGGTATGTCAGGTACACCATTTCAGTCTGTAGTCTTACCTATCGTGCTGGCTAAAGGCATACCAGTGTACTACAGATCCTGGCTTTCCCTGCCTACATATTAGTTTCTGACTTCCTAGCATTCACCTCTTACATCCAACTGCCTGGCCTGCTGTAGTCTGTCTGTGTAGGCCTGGGGGGATTACAACTAGGGCTCATTTAGAGGCCATAGTGCAGCATTTGTTTGCGTTTGTCTACACCTATCCTGCTGGCTGTAACAGTTGTTGGGTATGTGACCCCTCCAACTGGCATGTGTGAGTCACTTACCTTGTAGGTGTCCTAGTATTGAGGGTGGTGCTGCAAGGCTACCTATGTCCGACACACAGAGTACACTCCCTATACATGGTTGAGCTCAGGTAGTGTCATGTTTGACATCCCTTTTACTGTATGTGCGAGTTGGAGATAGGTGACATTCTCTGGGTCCCTACTGTGTCAGTGAATGTGCTATACGTTGCCTCTTTGTCAAGGCCAGGGCATACTGGACACACCTCCTTCTGCCTACTGGGGCAGGCTCAGTTTGTTCCTCCTCCGAGTCACTCTGTGCCTGTGCAGACCTTGGCAATGGTGGGGGGGCTGTGTGGCCCTGCCCCATGCTGTTCCTGCTGCAGCTGTTTCTGCAGGATCATATTGTGTAGCATGATACATACAAGGACAATTTAGGTACATGCAGTTGGTGAGTACTGAAAGGCTCCACCAGATGTGCCCGGACACCGGAACCGTGACTTGAGCATCCCAAACACATGCCCTATTATGATTTGTGTTTGTGCATGTGCCTCATTATGGAGTTCTTGTTCGGGTGTGTGTACATTTCTGATGGGTGTCATCAGCCATGGCTCCAGTGCATATCCAGCATCCCCCACTAGGTGACCATGTAGGATGTTCCCATTAGCAAATCTGTGGTACAGCTGCGTCAGATGCCAGATGTGGGAATCGTGGTAGTTACCAGGGCTGCCAGTGTACACGTTCATTATTATGCCCTGGGCATTGCACATGACCTGGCAATTGATGGAGGGGAAGCCCTTGCTGCTGGTGTAGACCCTACCTCGCTCACCGGGTGGTGCTTTGATGTGTATGTGCATGCAGTCTATTGCAGCCATTACCTCAGGGGATTCTGCTATTTGATGGAAGAGATGCATATTGCTGGCCATTCCCTAACGGGTGACGTACTGACATGGCATCCAGGAACTGGTGGAGTACCCTGGATGCTGATGCCTGTGATATCTCCATCATATCCCCAGTTGGCCTTGGAAGGTACCTGTAGCTAGTATTCATAGGCCTACACATACCTTGGTATCCACTGGGATGGGTTCCCCTCTGTTAGTTCTGTGTGTGAAGCGTGGCCGGCCACAACTCAAAAATATGGCCTATCAGGGATGTGACATCGGTAACTCTCCCGGCTGTCACCATCTACTGACTGCTATCCTCACACTACCTTCTACATTCCACAGATAGGTGCACCATAGCTGACACATGAAACCAAAGGCACAACAATGCCCAGTCTGCGGATTACCCTACGGATGGGGATCCCTCATATACATGGAACCGACATGGCAGGTATTACAACATGTATGACAGGCATATCCAGACAATCACTGTTAAACCAACATTACTCCACATGCAGTATAGCAGCACTTACAGTCTGTAGTCAGGTCAGGCACATCCCCCTCCTGTTTGTTGCCCTCTTTCCACAGTGTATGTTGTTAGAGGTAAATCTCCAATCCATCTGAGATGCTGTTTGCCAAAACAACAGATCGAGTTCCTGCTCATAGTGACTGTAAAGAGCCAACACCACCATGTTGTTCCTAGGCACTAGAGTGTGTTTCCATGCAATTGGCTATGGGACTGTTACCACAGCCATTCCACATGCAATCAGCTAGGGGAGGGCTGCAATTCATGCAGATGCCATCAGCTGATCATGAGTATCACTTAAATTAAACATGCTGCTGCCTAAGCATAGCAGGTGTGGGTCTCCAAATCCACCAGAGAGGGAGTGGGGGAGGCAGACAGAGGCTAATACATGTCATGGAGGGGGTGGTAGAGTAAAACAGAAGCATGTTTGTATCACACACCTACCAGCACAAGGTATCAAACCCCTGACAACTATGTAGTGCTATCACAGTTTGTTAGAAAAATATGTATTTAAACATATATGAAGTGCTAGTTAAAAAGCAAATAGTATATAATGCATTTTATTCTATTAATAATATGGCAATACGAATGATTTTACATGTAATTGCCTGAAGCTTTGGAACTGCAGTGTATTTGAACTCTGACCCTGGCAGTAGCCAGCTCAGCAAGCTTATGTTTTTCACTAATGATTATCTGCTGGGTCAGGAAACTAAATGTATAAAGCATTGAAAATCTTCTTCTCCTTCCTTTGGGACAATTGGCCTTGTAAATGTTATCGAGATAAGACACAGCTGTTGAGAGAATGTTGCAAGAAGAACAAAGAGGTGTATTACAAGACTGAACCAGCTATTGTATTCAAGCAGGCCTGAAACCTTAGTAACATTTACAGAAAGACATTATAACTGACCAGGTGCTTTGCAAGGCTGTATTATTCCCAAGGGAAAAACTTTTAAAATATATAACATCAGCGATCTTTATGAATAGGGTATTGTGAACCATAGTGATGTAGGTGCCCTGTGACTAACCACGTCAGAAAGGTGGGCACAAACTAGAAAGTAGAAACTATAAGAATTGTATACTTCCTGTATCATGTCAGACAAAATTCTGTACTTGTACGTTTTTTGCCTCCTGGTGTACACTAGTAAACTTTTGCATCTGAGCCTCCTGTGTTGTAATCTTTGTTTTTATTTAACAGTTTGGTCCTCCTTGAACCGGAAACCCTCGGACAGCTACAGATCAGAGTGTACCAGTGGTCGAACACTGCGCAGGAGAAGCTACCGAAATGGTTCTTCTTGAAACATAAAAGACCTCCGACTGAATTGTCATTTTGAGAGGCTGGCCACTTTCTGATCTGCGGCCGATGAGCGGTCTCGAACTGGTCGACCCAGGAGGCTCAGGTAGGAAGATATTTGCCTTTTTTCTGTTTTAGATCAGGGACTAGGTTACAGTAAATGTCATTGTCGGAGATTTGTTATACAGATCAGGGACAAAAGGAAATTACTGTATATTTTGTCAGAGATCAGGGAAACAGAATAAGGTAGGCAGTTATTCTAGATAAACTGTGTAAGGAACTGAAATACCACGTGGTGAAAAGGGTTACGTAACATTTTCTTTAATATGGGAAATCAGTGCACTAAAATATCGCGAGATCCGTCCCTAACTGAAGATGCAAAATATATGCAATTGCAACGGGCTGATAATGTTAGGTATTATACAGAATGGGTTAATAAATATGGATTCGATAGTAAATTAGATAAAATTTCATTAGTTAAACTCTTAAAACAACTTAAATCTGATGCAGAAGGTCAGGCAAAAAAGCAACAGCGATTAGGCATTCCTCAGGCACACAGGTGGATTGAGGAAGTAAACCGAAGGGAACAAAAAACTAAAAATGTTAAGATGTTATTTTTAGACAAAGAAGATAATAACATAGTAATAGCGACGGCTCCTCCTCCCCCGCCCCCTCCGATGCCTTTTGCAGGATATGAAGCGGGTGGACAAGCTAGTCCACCTCCACGTTATCCTGATGTCACAATGACACTAAAACCATTTGTTAGAGATCCTATTGAAACTAGGTCCCGGACACGTAAAACACTTGGGGACACAGACTCGTATCAAATAGGAAAAAACACACTAGAGGAAAGTGAGGAAGAAATCTGTCCACTTATCGAGGTACCAAATCCTCAAGCAGGACAGGAAGGGCAGGACCCAACTCTTCTAGTATATAGACCATGGACACCGGAAGATATCCGGAAAGCTACAGAGGGCACCCCCCATCCAAAAGTCAATTACACGAAGTTTTTACAAGATTTACAAGGTATGAGACTAAGTTACCACTTGAATGGGGAAGAGGTGGAAAAGGTAGTTAGACAAATTGTAGGTCCAGACTGGCACATGATTTGTGGCACCTGGAATCCTTGTAATGCTGAGCTTAAACCACTCCCACATAGTGACGCAGAACTAGACAACAGAGTAAAAGGTCTAACAGACCGAATTTCTGAAAAATGGAAACCTAGAGCTGATTGGACTTGCATTAACCAATGCATACAACAAGAGAATGAAACTGTAGATGGGTATTATGGTAGATTATTGGAATGTTTCAATAACCATAGTGGTATGGCTATTCCTGAAAATCGGACACTTGATACCCCATATGAACAGCAACTGAAAAATGCATTTTTGAAAGGTTGCATTGCACCTATCAGTAGCTTCATTACGAAGCATATTTGATAGATCATCGAACAAGTAGGTTACAAGCCTTACTTGAATATGCTAGGCATGCCGAAAGACACTTCAATAGTAAAAAGAAAAAGAAGACACAGGTCTTCACTGCTGAAGATGGAGCTGAGGTCTTTGTAGTACACTCAGATAAAAAGGGTAAGAAAAATGCCCAGGGAAACAGACAATCTGATAAACGGTCAGAAGATTTTGAAGAAAGAAAAAAGAAAGGTGAGTGCTTTAAGTGCAGAAAGAAAGGACATTTAGCGAGGGATTGCAGGCAGAATAAAAAGGTAACCACAGAAAGCAAGGATGATGAAGACTGACTATATGATAGCGATGAAAGTCAGAGATCATCAGGAAAGACTAACAAACAAAGAATAAATGTAAATGTAGTAGAAGGAACAGAGGAAGTGCAAGTAGATATGGAGGATGAAGAAAGTGAAATTCTAGACTTGGCATTACTGAGCTTGGAGCTCTATCTGGCAGACACAAAACTGGAAGTTACACTTCTGGTGGAGGGGAGGGAAGTAAAATTCCTGTGTGACTCAGGGGCATCACGGACGTTGATACACCCCTCCAAGTTACCAGAAGACTCCGAATCACCTGATTATATATTAGTAAAAGTGGCAAACAGACAGCTATACAGGGAGCCACTCTCCCATGATATAGCAATAACTGACCCTGTTTCAGGTATGACTCAGAAAAGTAAAATCGTAGTTTCTGCAAAATGTCCAGTAAACCTACTGGGAAGAGATCTTATGCAGATATTTGGCATAGCGGTAGTTCCCACTATGCAGGGTATGGAGGCACAAAGGCAAATGGATACTTTCGTGGTGCGACGGGAGGGTGAGACTTTTTACTGGTACAGCCAGGACCTAGTTACGACTGGTCCAGGGGCAGTAACCGAGGAACTGATGAACGTAGCCATCAGTAAGGCCCCCTCCCTTGACACTGACCGACAGCATTTGTTACACTGTACTCTATACTACTGTAGTATACCAGGACCCGATAAAGAATATGAGCAAGAGTTATTCAAAAATCCTGCAAACAGATTAATATTATGAACCTTGTATTGGGATACTGAGGGAAACAGTGTGGTAAGCTGTTCATTACCTCAGGAATTCATAGCACTGTACAAATCTAATCGACTACTGCATGTCAGCTTAACAAAAAACAATAATGTGAGATGGGCAGGTTTAGGAGAAAAGGTAACAAGGTGGGAAAAACAAACTGATTCAGAATTATCGGAGCAGGGAATACAAAAAAATAAATTGAATTGGCTAACACAGACACATCCAGCTGTACACTTACAAACTAGTGAGGACAGCTGATTAGCATTCTTATTAGAAGAAGAAGAAAAAGCCTTGTGTGATATACCAAAGATTCTTTGGTCAGCAGGCAAGTCAGATGTAGGACTTATTCGAACAGCAGGACCAGTTACTATCACACCAAAATCAGCATTTAGACCACAAAAAAGACAATACCCCTTGAGGAAAGATGCAGAACAAGGAATCAAGCCTATAATAGCAGCATTACTCAAGGAAGAAGTACTGGTAGAATCTCTTGATTCACCATGTAATACCCCTCTATTTCCTGTTAAAAAAGCAAACGGGGAATGGTGGATGGTACAGGATTTACAAGCTGTAAACAATGCAATAATACCTAGAGCACCTATGGTGCCAGACCCACACACCTTGTTGAATGATTTGAAGCCGCAACAAAAATATTTCACTGTAGTAGATATAAGCAATGCCTTCTTTTCTATACCTATACATCCTGATAGCCAGTATTGGTTTGCATTTACATTTCAGGGTAAAAGGTATACCTATACTCGGCTACCGCAGGGATATTGTGAGAGTCCAACAATATTTGCACAAGAAATGGCTAGCAACCTGACAGGGTTTACCCCACCAGGAGGTAGTCAGATTCGGCTTTATGTAGATGACATTTTGCTAGCAGCCCCTACCCAGCATCAATGCAGGGAGGATACTGTAGCATTACTGAAATTTTTAGCAGCACAAGGACATAAAGTAAACAAAAGTAAGTTACAACTTCGGAAAAAACATGTTAGATACCTAGGATATGTAATATCCAATGAAGGTAGAATATTAGACGAAGACAGAAAAACAGCAATTTTACAAGCACCCAAACCAGCAACCAAGAAGGAAATGATGTCCTTCTTGGGAACGACTAATTTTTGTCGAAGCTGGATACCAAACTATGCTTTAGAATCTGCTCCACTGGCTGATTTAATATATAAAACACCAATGGCAGCACAAGATTTGTTACAATGGACACCCGAAGCAGAAACAGCTTTCTGCAGACTAAAACAATTGATAGCTTCTTCATTAGTTTTAGGACTTCCAAATTACCACAAACAATTCTTTCAGACAGTAGATTGTAAACAGGGATATATGGCGTCAGTTCTGACGCAGCAGCATGGGGATAAGCAACGCCCCATAGCTTACTATTCATCACAGTTAGACCCAGTGGCGCGATCGTTGCCTCACTGTGTGCAAGCAGTGGTCGCAGCTGCAATGGCAGTACAGGCTTCGGCCTCAGTGGTGTTATTCCACCTTCTCACATTGAGAGTGCCTCATGCAGTCACGATAATTTTACTGCAAGAAAAAATAGCATATCTTTCTCCCTCTAGACATCTTTCATGCATGACCATACTGCTGAGCCAGCCTCATATGGTAATTGAACATTGTACAACATTAAACCCATCAACGTTACTTCCAACCCCTGTGGATGGCACACCACACAGTTGCCTGCAGGAAATTGAGCAAATAACCTTGCCCAGACAAGATCTCACTGATATGCCCTTGGATGATGCCGAGGAGACATTTTTTGTGGATGGCTCGTGCAGAAGGGGTCCTACAGGGAAAAATCTAGTAGGGTATGCAGTAGTTACAGATACAGAAATCTTAGAAGCCCAACCCTTACAGCATAACCTATCTGCTCAAGCAGCAGAATTGATAGCCTTAACACGGGCTTGCACTCTAGCGAAAGATAAATGTGTGAACATATATACTGACAGTCAGTATGCTTTCTCTACAGTGCATGTTTTTGCGCAACAATGGAAAAACAGGGGAATGATAACATCTAATGGTAAACCAATTAATCATGTGCAACTTATTTTGAACCTATTAGATTTTATTCAGTTACCTACTAAAATAGCAATTTGTAAATGTTTAGCTCATACAAAACAACAGGATAGAATTTCAAAAGGGAATGCAAAAGCTGATGCAACTGCAAAGCAAGCAGCCTCAGACTCAGAAACTTTACTTTTAACCGAGGAATTACAGCCCTCTGAGATTTTAGATCTAGAAATGTTAAAAACAATGCAGACACTAACTACAAAAGCAGAGAAACAGAAATGGGAGAAATGAGGTGCAATCCTCAAAAATGGGCTATATGTCTCCAAAGAGAGAAAACCAATATTGCCGTCTAATTTGTTTAGATATGCAGCTTTGTTGAGCCATGGGCAGTGTTATGTCTCAACAGGGGGGATGGTACAGTTAGTAAATCGAATATTCCAAACATATGGATTCATAAATTATACAAAAAAAGTTTGTGCAGCATCTCATATTTGTAACAAACATCATGCACAAGGGTCATTCAAACCCAAGCAAGGAAGTTTTCCTACACCACCATATCCGTTCCATACTATTTGTATGGATTTCATAGAATTGAATAAATGTGAAGGGAAAAAATACTGTTTAGTAATTATAGATATGTTTTCTAAATGGGTAGAAGCTTTTCCAACTAAAAATATGGATGCAGCAACAGTGGCAAAAGCCCTAGTAAAAGAAATATTTCCTAGATTTGGCATACCGGAAAGGATTTATAGTGACAATGGGACACATTTTGTTAATCAGACGATCCATCAATTTGGGAGATTTTTTTGGAATCTCCTTAAAGAATCATTGTGCTTACCACCCACAGTCTGCAGGACTGGTGGAAAGGTACAATGGAATTTTAAAAAGTAAATTGTGGAAGCTAGTGAGCGAGACACAGAAAAACTGGATTTGCTGTTTGCCTTTGGCACTGCTGAACATGAGAACGGTTCCAAATGTAAAGGGCTTGACTCCCTTTGAAATGATATTTGGAAGGATATATTATGTGCCACAATGGAAAACTCTCATGCTGGCAGAACTAGAGGCTGACAGCTCATTAGCTAGCTATATGAGAAAACTGTTAACAAATAAAGCTGTTTTGCAGTTGAACTCTTTTTCAGATAAAAGACAGACCAGACCGTTGGAAGCAGTGCTGACCCCAGGGTCCTGGGTTTGGCTGAAGGTTACGAAGAGGAAGAATTGGGCGAGTCCAAAGTGAGAAGGACTGTACCAGGTACTGTTGGCGACGCCTACAGCAGTCAAGGTTGCTGAGAGGACGTCCTGGGTCCATCTGACCGGTAAAGAATTTTCAACTTGATAAACATTTTGTGACTGATACACAACAAAGGCAGGATGGCCAAGAGCAAAATGAGTAAAAATACAGATCAACCCCAAAGATGTTGTTTAATCATCTTGTTGACTATGCATTTATCGACTATGATTGTGACAACCTTCCTTTTGTTGTGGTTTTTCCTACATGTAACCACACAAGTGAAAGTGGAGAGACGTGATGAACTGTCTATAGACTGGCATCCGAACATTAACACATACCTAGCTATGAAGCGTGTACATGTAGAGACTATGAACATTTCAAATTGCTGGGTTTGTACTGCTATACCAACAGCAAATGGAGGACTGCTAATGTCCGTTGTCCCCTTGGGGATAAATGAGACTTGGGAGAATTTACTTTTTGATACAGGATCTGTAAGATCACAAGACAAAATTGCATTGTATTTGCCTATTACACAGAAGGGAATTGTATGTTTTTACAAGAATGATACACTTCAAGTGGGTTGGAGTAACTGTAATATAACCATATCTTATAAATGTTACATTAAGGTTAAAGACAGAGGCACTGTTTGTAATATGAATTATGATTCATATTTGAGTTTAATGAAAACAACATTAAGTGAAGTGCAGAGATATCCTGTTTTACATAAGCAACTGTCTATCATAGACAAGAAAATGTTTCATGCAGAATTAACCCGCATCAGTACTAAAGTAGAAAATTGTTATTTTGTTTGTGGGAAAAAAGCATACAAATGGCTACCTGAGCATTGGTCCGGCAGTTGTTTTTTGGGTTATCTGGTTCCGGCCATAAGACATACTGCAGAATTACCTCTGGGTAAGATACGGAATGTGAGAGATGTAGTCCGGAAACCTGAAGGTCCAATAGGAAAACCTGTGACTCCAGTGGGACAAATCGAAGCTGGTTGGAAAGACCATTGTTCCGTAAAAAATAGAGAAAAATTGACTCATATGGACTTGAATGACAGTGTTATATCCTGGCCTGGAATACATCCAGCATATGGAGCAGTCAAATCGATCTGGGAGTTGAGAAAGCTGTCGAAACTTCTCGAAGTAATGAGTAATGCAACTTTTTCTGCTCTCGAACTAGTGACTGATGAACTGAATGCAATGAGAACTGTTGTGCTACAAAACCGAATGGCTCTTGACTTCACCCTAGTGGTGAGAGGTGGTACGTGCGTGCTTATCAAAGAAGAATGCTGTACGTTTATACCAGATAATCGACATGAAATGAATGATCACCTAGAGGTAATAGAGCAGGTATCAGCCATAACTGAACCAGGCCCAAATCCACTGACGAACTATTTCCAGAATCTGTTTGGTGGGTGGGGTTCCATCCTAATGAACATCTTGATTGCTATTTGTGTGGGTCTACTCCTATTAGGAGCATGTGTCTGTTGTGGGATTCCCTGCATGAAAAGATAATCAAAGATTTTATTGATATATCTGTAACTGAAACTTTGTACCAAGACATTGAGTTGGAGAAATTAATTTCAGATGAAATTCTTTCCGAAGTATAAACTAAATGACTTACCTAGTTGAAAGTCAAGGGAGGAAAATGTTATAAAAATATGTATTTAAACATATATGAAGTGCTAGTTAAAAAGCAAATAGTATACAATGCATTTTATTCTATTAATAATATGGCAATAAGAATGATTTTACATGTAATTGCTTGAAGCTTTGGAACTGCAGTGTATCTGAACTCTGACCCTGGCAGTAGCCAGCTCAGCAAGCTTATGTTTTTCACTCATGATTATCTGCTGGGTCAGGAAACTAAATGTATAAAGCATTGAAAATCTTCTTCTCCTTCCTTTGGGACAATTGGCCTTGTAAATGTTATCGAGATAAGACGCAGCTGTTGGGAGAATGTTGCAAGAAGAACAAAGAGGTGTATTACAAGACTGAACCAGCTATTGTATTCAAGCAGGCCTGAAACCTTGAAGAAGTAACATTTACAGAAAGACATTATAACTGACCAGGTGCTTTGCAAGGCTGTATTATTCCCAAGGGAAAAACTTTTAAAATATATAACATCAGCGATCTTTATGAATAGGATATTGTGAACCATAGTGATGTAGGTGCCCTGTGACTAACCACATCAGAAAGGTGGGCACAAACTAGAAAGTAGAAACTTGTATGTTTTTGCCTCCTGGTGTACACTAGTAAACTTTTGCATCTGAGCCTCCTGTGTTGTAATCTTTGTTTTTATTTAACACAGTTCGATGCAGTTATTGGATGCGCCACATGGGTTGCCTGCTGTGGAGCACTCAGAGCATATTTGGGATGACGAGTGACATCTGCAACAGGGATAAGGTAGATATACTGTAGGTGATGTACATGTGCCTGCCTGCATGAACAGCTGCCAGCATCAACACAGGCACACTCACACAGGGACGCACACACATTGACACACTTGGCAGGGCCAGGAGTGCAACTCATCACTAGTGGGATTGCCACAACACATCAATGTGCAGGTATCACATGCACCACATGGGTCATACGGAGGTCATATGGGCATAGAGTATGATGAGGTGGCAGACATCAAACAGCATGCTTCAGTATGCCCTGAGGGTTGTAGTGAGTGTGGATGTGGTCAGATGCACCATACAACACACACATGAACACACAGGGTGCCAGTCCTGACATGCATGGGTGCATGTCTGCACGGGTGTGTGGTGGTCAACTGTGCTAGCAGGCTGTACAAGGGTAGGGGATGGGTATACCTTGACATCAGGCCACATGACAATGGTCTGCATTTTGCCTCAGGCCTGTAGTTTCTGCATTTACCCACACAGGTGGGTATTGCATCCCCCATCCAGTCACCTGTGTGACTATTGTGTGTGGCCAATGCTGTGCATCACTTGCCATATATATGTTCCTTACTCCATGACATGAATGGTGTTTGGGATGTGCACACCTCCCACATGAATGTACAGTGACATGGGGAATTGTACTTGGGGTGTCTGGCCCATGTTGTGAACACAGATTATCATTGGATGTGCCAGTCTTGCCCACCTGTGGCAGGAACTGTTAATGGGCAGCAGGTTTACCCTGCACCTACATTGATAGCATGCTAACAGCATTCCCAGATGTCAATGCATCTGTCCATACAGGGCATGTTATCAGGCATGGTATGTCTGTTGGGAGTCACGTATGAAGGCACCACAGGTGGTGCAGGTGTCCATTTTGGAACATGGTGGAGGTGCACTGTCTGCATGTACGTGCATATTGGACAGATGGGCAGGGTGACATGCCCTCTGAAGCCCACTGCTATTACTGTGTGGCCGGCCACAACTCAACAATCTGTTGTAGGAGGTCCCTGTCCACCCTATAGCCCTCCACTATCTCCACCTCATGTAGCCCTTCGCAGGTTACCCTGGGTCTGTACACTCTTCTCAGTCTCCTCACTGTGGATTGCTCAGCAGTATTCACATCCTCACCACTCTGAGCCTCTTGCACATGCTGGTTTATGATAGCAAATGCAGCCTCTAACATTATTTTTCTTGCTTTTGTTTTCTAAAATTCCCCCGTTTGTATACACTGGTGGTGCAGAGTTATTGGGAATAACAACGTGGAAAGGTATTTGCATAGTTTATAGTGGTGTGCTGGGCTGTGCTGCTGCCTGTGTGATTGGCTGTTTCTGATACATTTCATCTGTCAGCTAAGCTAGTTTTCCTTGATTACCTTCCTACTGCTGTTTTCTCTTCCCATTGCCTCCCTGTTTAAGCTTGTGTGCGTGCCACACAGAGTGCTCAAATGTGTACAGAGCTGCTATTTCCTGGTTTAACTTCCTTTTTCTTCCTGTGAAACCTGGTGAGTGGTGCGCACACCTGCTTACACTTTGTAAGGAGTGCTAGTCAGTTTGGACACACCTCTAGCTTAGCTGTGCTAAACTAGGAGCAGTCCCGAGCCACAGGGCTCCAATCCACTTACAGTATGCCTCACACCCCTCCATGATGTCACCTATATCCTAGTCTTGCACCCGGCTATTTTTACTCTTACACTCTGGGGACTTGCCTCACACCCTGGGGAAATCTGGGATTCACTATCCTTCCCCTCATTTGCATAGGATTGCTTGCTAATGCATAGTTACATGTCCCACACTGAGCCTCCCCCCTTAGCAACCATTACTCACTGGCCAGGTTGTCGTATGCCTGCCATTGACTTGCATGGCAGAATACTGCTTTTAGTTAGAATGCTCATTATAAGTTTATTTTTTATATTCCCTCTCATCCCATTTGTGCGCCACTGCCCTATGCTTAAACAGCCGAGATTGGCGAAAAAAAATTAAAAGTTGATTTTTCTCATTTTGAAACAGTTTGCAATGCCAATGGCCTTATACGTTTCCATTGGCATGCTTCCTCAATGATATACAAAAACAAAACAAAAACATGTACCGGACCACTGGATAAAGAAACTCCAAAGATTTATTAGAATGTAAAGCGCTTTTCATCTTCCGTATTAGGAAGACTTCTTCAGACAAAGTAAAAATCCATTCAACACAATTTAAAGATAAAAAGGCACCAAAGTAGTGCAACACTAATTACATACAGCTGCCATTAATTAAAACTCATTCTTTACATGCTGGTGTTAAAGGTGTACTGATCTATATCACTTTGTAGAAAAAACAAGTTAACAAAAACTCACAATCATATAGTTCATAAATCGGAAGTATATTTATACACATTGTAAATGAATAAAAATCTCTTAAATGCAATATAGGCATTTTTTGTATAGATGAAATGTAACACCGCAACAGACACATGCATTCATGGTACATCTGATTAGAAATGCCAATGTAAATAAAAACCTCCCTTAAAAACAAGGCAATGGCAACTTCTAAAGCAAGGGGTCCAATTCCTTAGGTTAAAGAGTCAGTTAATACCATCACAACAACTGAAATAATGCATGCCCCCTGACAAAAAATGTGCAACTCAAATGTGAGGTTACCATACGCATAAAAAAGGTAAACAATGCAAATAACTTCACTGTAAATCTACAGCGACTAGTATTCAAAAGCATTACAAAAAGGTATGCATTGCGTTTCCTTACCTACTAAAATAAACATGTAAAAGTTGAAATTTCGAGTTTCTTTATCCAGTGGTCCAGTAGCCGTTTTTGCTTTGTTTCTACAAAAGTTTTTTTTACCCTGGTATTGAATTGCTCCTCAATGATATGCAGCCTTTATTTTGAGCTGTGAGAGCTCCATTTTGTAGTTTGCAGAAATGTACTCAGTTACTAACCAAGTACATTTCTGCAGACTGCACTCATCCTGCACTGCCAGCTGCCAGCTTCCTGGATCGCAAATTACCCTCATGATTTTCACCTGCAAATGAGGGTAATTTGCATACAGGAGCTTGGTCCATGCAGGATTAACATAAGAGCTCACATGCACGTCCTGGGAGCTCGTTCCTGGATCGCACGTTGGCCATATTGCCAAAAATAGCTCTTAGACTAATCCTGCACGCTATAAAGGGCTTCGTAAATTCGGGGGCATATCTTTATGCTGCAACAGTTAGACTTATCTGGTATAAACTGCCAATACTAGACATTACCACTGAAACCCATCAATACCTCCATGATGGTTTCCTCTTAAAGCAGGTTATACTGGCAAAAGTCAGAGGACTTTCAACCATATATATTCAGTGTAGAATGGAATGAGCTGATCTTTGGCAGTATAATGTACTAGTGCTTTAATTACAAATTGTGGAAGTGAGTTTGGAACCATTAAATGATAAACAGTTATAAAGTAAAGTAGAAATGTAATAGTGGCTAACAGGTCAGTTCAATTTCTTTGAAGGCAGGGTATTATTCCACACTACAATAATATTATTATACAGAATATCATGGAAATACATGAGAATTTGATGACTTATGATTATTATGAGTCTCTGTTCAGTTCAGAAAGGTTTTCAAGTTATGGTTGTCTTCCTCAATTGTACAGTTTGGGGGTTAGGCAGAAAGAATGATAATATAACTGCACTGTGATAAATAATATGATCAGAATAATGCAAAGTGGCATAATGTGGATTAGCTATGCATAAGTGTTGACATAGCATGAGCATGCTGGGGACAGTGCTTCATAATGAAGTCACAGATTCACAAAAATATCAGTCATTGAGCAAATGGATACAACCTGCTATGATAGGTCATGTGACCCGCCACTGGAATGTAATTTGTGTATGCAATAGGATGTGTTTTCATATATGCATCAAAGTGCAGCACATATGCTGCATGGGCATACCTGAAATCACACACAAGGGCTACACAGTAAACTGTCCACTGGTTTTATTTTGTAAATGGGAAGGACACAAAAACTTAGCACATTCAGGAAATTGTGGGAGAGCTAACAGAGGAAAACAAAGAAGAACAATGGAAGGGAAAAGTAGTATGGGAGGTGAAAAAGTGGTTAGTAATTTTTGTGGGACAGGTCCTCTTTTTTGAGAAGAATGGTAGAGGGGCATGGAAACATGGAGAAGAGAGTAGGAGGTAGGATAAACGGATGGCTCCAGGGACAGGCACATAGACATATAACTCAAGTAAGGATGGACAGGGGAGCCATTGATACAAAGGGGAGCCCAGAACAGATATATGCATACAGACAGAGGGTGGCCAACTGGTGATGAGGAGGATCAGACAAGAAACAGAAGAGAGTGAGTGACACACAAGGAAGGGGGGCACCATAATGGAAGATAGGGTGGGGTGAGGCCAACCTGTCAGGCTGAGCCAGCAGGAAACCTCCACAGACGTCAGTCAACTTTGTGGCTGACATCATGGGTGAGCTCTCCCACTGGTGGCTCCATGGTCAGAGCTAGTTAGCTATGTACTCTGCCAGTCACATGATATTGAACTTTAGGGTGCAAATCCAGATACTGAGGTGCTGACCCACATTAACTCTGACCAGCTGCAGCACCTCTTGCTACGTGAGCCAGGAGGGCCACTCTGAGGCCGCTCTGTTCTACTCCCTGTTGAGGGCTGTATCTCACAAACCAGATAAAGCAGTGCTATAGGCCATAGGCTTCCATTTAGCCTTAAATATCACCTCTAACAGGATGATTTTCATCCCCTGCAAAGAGACCCGACTGTGGACTGATAGAGACCCAGTAGTTGGTGTGGTGGTTGGTGCTGCACCACTTCCTGTCCCATGTCTAAAACTGCAGAAAGAAATGAACATAAATTTAGAGAGACAAAAAAATACATGATAATAATAATAATAATAATAATAATAATAATAATAATAATATCATTTGACAGAAAGAAAGAGAACAGAATTCAAGCAATGCCGTGGGTGGGATCTGGAATACCTTATTAAGACAGGCCCTGGAAAGAGCAAAAATTAGTAATCAGAGCAGTGTTAATATAATTTGCTGTGGTACAACAGGGGATAACAGAGGGGATATAACTGGCTGTGCACCTGTCACTGGTGTGAAGAAACGTGGCTTATGTTATAATTGGTAATCAGCATGGATGTGCGCAATGAGCAACAAAGCAAGAAAGAAATAGGGCAGGATTCACGAAGCCTCCATGTAAGAGTTACAAGGCTTACACGGAGGCTGCAGTTAAATGGTGTGATGTCAGCATGTCATGCATATGCATGAGGGCATGCTGAGTCACACCTAAGGCTAACACGTTCCGTGTAAGACAGTAGGGGACGTGTCCGTAGGGCGAGCCCTGCAAACGGACACGCCCCAGAAGAGTAAAAGTCCCGAAAGTAAACGGCCACGACAGAGTCCATGGAAATGTGAATAAACACAACACAACACATGCCCCCACAGACTATGAACATAAAATGTATAAATGAACATCTTATATTTTTCTTTATAAGTTGTAAAGATGTTTGCCCTTGAGTGCGCTCGTTTGCACGGGTGTGCCCGGCGCTTAGCCACAGTTAGCAGTCAGTGGAAAAGCATATAAGAACTAAATATGCAAAGTAAGCCAAGAAACTGTAGCGTAGTGGTAGAGACATCTGCTGAAGAAGAGGCAGTCATGGTTCGAGCCCCCACAACATAAATTTTTATTTTTAGTGAAATAAGCATGAAACAAGTCCCTGACATATATGTACACATATAAAATTATATTTTATGTAAAATGTAATGAAATGGGCCATGTATTTTGAAGAATTGTGAGATAATAAAAAAAAAAAATGTCAGATGAGCCTATAGCTGAGATACAGTCTAACAAGTTGAGTATATCTGCCTGTAGGTGAGCAGTGTTTTAACAGGTTTAAAATGAGTGCCCGTAGGTGAGCAGTGTTACAACAGTTGTAAAATGAGTTCCCGTAGGTGAGCAGTGGTTTAATAGGTGTAAAATGAGTGCCCGGGGTTGAGCAGCATTTTAACACACTGAAACTGTGTGCCCGTAGCTGAGGTGAGCGTAATATATGTGCTGACAGACAAACCACGTGTAAACCAGCGTGATCCATTTGTGCAGAGTTGCGTACCATGCCAACAAGCTAACCGACGGGCAACGTTGAGCAAGCTGTATCAAAACTGCCTTTACACAGACACACCTCCTAGCCTGTGTAAACAGTCATAAAATAAAAGCAATGGCCAGGTTCGAACCCAGGATACCATGCACCATAGTCAAAGTACTTAACCACTAAGCCATGACAGTTGCACTTAGAAATGCAGTAATAGCATATATATAGGAATGAATAGAAAGAGGAGCATGACTAAGCAGGTTTTGTGAAGCTGATACAATTCCAAAATGGCCAATCACAGATAAGTGTGGGAAAAACAGCATATATAAGCCCCATAGGCAGGAATACACAGCATAACCAATTGTAGAACCGACTTGCAGCCAGGATGTCAGGTGTAGGAGAGAGTAGTTGCTTCCGAGCACAGAGGTGGGGCATTGAGGAGTCCAAATATATGGTTTGGCTCCTCGTCCACAATCATGAGGCCCAACTCATGCAGGGCCAGGTCCTGTGGGGAGCATATAGGGCTGAGGCGTGGGACCGGTTGGCACATGATCTCACCAGTGCCACAGGAATACCAAGGACTGGTGAGCAGGTCCGTCACCACCATGCGGACTTGAAGAGATGGAAGCAAGACCAACTGAACCATTGGATCCAGGAGGCCCGGCAAATGCCCAATGCCCCACTACTGAGTAAGTTACATGTAATTATTTATGTAAGAAATTAACCTAGATGATATTATGGAGATGTGTATTCCAATATTACTTTATTTATATTACAGCTGCAGGTGTCCGTTCTGCGAACCATCGAGCCTATGGCGATAGGCTGGTGCGGTTGCGCCACCAGGCAGGTCAGTAGTTCTCTCCCTGTAACTGTAAATAAATATATAAGTATGACAGTTAGCAAAAGAGTGCAGTGTAGTCACTAATTAATAAAATGTGCAAGTAACAGTGTAAGAGGGTTTGCAAGTATTGCTTGATTAGAAAAGTGTGATGCAGCCTGTAATCCAAACATAAAAATGAAACAAGTCTGAAATAAAAATGTCCCACCTGTAATATAATAGTACATAACCTGCAGCAGGATGAAAAGTACAGTTGCAGAAGCTGAGTAAAACACATGTGTGAAATATATCCCTGTTGAAATTCAGAAACATGACATAAGTGAGACTGTTGGAAAGGATTGTTATAACTAAAGGTAAAACATGTCAATAAAGCCTAGAATTAAGTACCATCCTGAATTGTAAAAATAAAACAAGTGAGAGAGTGTGAGAAAGATGTATGAATCCACCAATAAAGTAGTAATAACTCCTGAATAAAGTATACCGCAGTCAGTACAGAATGAAATGAATGTGACAGGCAGAACCAGGTTGAAAACAGTACTGCAGCTGGAATGTGTGTTCCAAAATCTGGATATGTTGCTCTCAGTCTGCAATATGCAGATAGTATGGTTGTCTGAAATACCAAACATCCACAATTGTCTATAGCTATATAAAGCAAATGTAGCAGGATGATGTAGCTGAACAGAGCAAGATATGAATGTGTATGAATAAATATGAAATGTGTATTGATGTAGCAGTAACATTCCAATCCCCAACCTGAAGTAGTTATCACATAGGAAACTGTAGGCAGAACTGTAGTGTGTATATATCTGCAGCTAGTAGAAATGTACAGCATATGTATTGGTATTTGGAGTTGTTAATTAAATATTTCTTCACCCTACCCTATAACCACAAATAATCAATTCCTCGTGAAATTGGTATGTGCAATCACAATTAACACCCCTGGACATTTGTCCTATTGGTTCATACATATTTGCATGTACGTTGATGCATCTGCCCTGTTCATACATCCAAACCTGATGGCCTGTTGCCATCAATCAACCCTGCATGTTGTTGGATTGTGTATTGCTGTTCAAATTATGCATGTGTTATGCTTGCTGTTCAATGGCTTGAATTTATGGGTGTTTGGTTAATGGGAATACTAATGCATGCTGTTACAACTAATTGTGAATGGTATTGTACGTTACTAACCCAAACTGTCATAACATAATGCAAAACAGGATGACAGGGAAGGTGGGTTCCAGCAGACCCACCTCTCCCACCTCAGCTGGCGAGTGCACCTGGCAGTAGTGCCCAGGCCGGACCCTCCTCTGGTGGCCCTGTGCCACCTGCGGGTGGAAGCACTGCAGTGGATGGGGCTCGTCCCCCCTCTGCAAGCGTGGCCGGCGGAGATTATCCACTCACCCTCCGTAGTGTCCGGACTGTGGTGAGTAGGGAGATCCGGCACGCTGTGCTTGGGCCCCTACACCAGCTTGAGGCACGGGTGGCACAACTCACGGGCATGCCTGCTGCCCGGCCTACACAGCCTCCAGCACAGCCCTGTCCTGGGCAGTGAAGGCACAGTGGCAATTGCCCATGGGTGGGGAATCTCAGTTCCACTGTTGCCATCTGTGGGCTCATGGGCTCGAGATATCCAAACATCTGTCCCCGTCAATTGTGTAACCCCCCCCCACATGTGTCATACACCGCCCCTTTATGTGTCTTGTTTGTCTTGTCTGTTAAACTACCCAACCTACCTCCCTAGCTATACCAACTTCCTGTACCTGACATACCACTCTCACCTGAAAAAAAAAAAAAAAGGGCACTCTGTACCCACAAAAAATTACGCCCCATACATAGCTGCCCATTTTGCACACGTCTACTGGACATGTAAACTGGCAATTACAATTGGCTGTACAAGTATTATTGTTGTCCTTACACCTCCCTCAGGGGTGGAAGGTTTCAAATGTCACACCAAATTACAAACATATGCACAGCTGTTGCTGACGAAGAAACGGGCAGCTATGGGCCTTTCCTACATCCCTCCTGCAAAACCCGAGCTTGTTTCCCTACTGTCCTACCCTCTTTGTGACCCCTTTTTCACCACTTTCCTATCTCCCCATTTTCTTTTCTTTCAAAGAAAATAGCGCGGGTGTGCGCGAGAGTAAGCACTTCTAAGCAGTAGTAAGCGGGTGTGCGTGAAGCTAAGCGGCAGTGTGCATGCATGACCTCTGCGCAAACCAGCGCTAACCCGCTTACAACTGCTTAAAAGTGCCTTAGTCACTCTGAATGACAAGGCCTGTAGTTTTCTCAGCAGCAAAATAAAATACCTCCCTCAGTCTCGAACCCTGGAAACACTAGTTTGCATGACTTACCACTAAGCCATGAGTGCTATACAAGAACATTGTGCTGAAAGAAATATATCATAAAATAATAGGAATTAATTTAAAGTGAATATACAAGTCTAGTACACAAAGCATGTCATGTATATTTACTGTCAAATCTAGTGGATTTGTAAAACAGTACTGTGTGCTGAGAAACAGTCATGCTAGTTGGTAGCTACTAGGTAATAATGTCACAGTAGCATCTGGCAAGCCACACACATACTCACAGCAGGATAAACACAACCATAGTTGAATAGTTAAGAGTTCAGACATAGCAACTGTGACTGAGTTACAGGGATGTCCCTGATGTGAAAACAAATGTCAACTGTGCCCCACTGACACCCTGCCAAATGTACTAACAGTAGCTTACAGAACAACATGCATTGCAGTGTCTACAACAAAGCCTGAAATATGAGACATACCAACCCTTATACTCAAAGAACAGTGTCCACAGCAAACCAGCATGGTCCCCACCCTGATAATCTGAAAGGGCTACACCTACCTAACAGACCTTTTTATAGCACAGGCCTGTAATCACAGTGAGAACTGCAATCACTACACAACAGGCTGCATGCAATTAGTAAATGCTGGCTAACAATTGGTGCAGAGGCCATCATATGGACATGTGCAGATACCTACAAAAGCATCCTGTACTTCCAGTCCACACATACAATACTGTCATTGCACCCGCTGGAGGTAGAGAGAGAGAGAGAACAAAAAAAAAAAAGAAAGACAGAAAGAAAGAAAGAAAAAAAGAAAGAAAGAAAGAAAGAAAGAAAGAAAGAAAGAAAGAAAGAAAGAAAGAAAGAAATAACAAACCTGAAACATCAAGGCAAAGAGGCAGACAGCAGGCCAAGCAACTGCAAGCCTACACAAACAGCTGCAACAAACACAGGTAATGTAAAGTACCACTATAATACTCTACATACTGTGAACCCTCCAGATGTGTTATTGGTCTGTATCTATGTATATGAGGATGTGCATAGGGACGGGGACATACTGAAACTGTCGCTGAAGGCTCCACATACATATGTATGTGATGGTAGCTATGTGCACATAGCAATGTAGGTTGTAGTGCAATGTACAAGTAGGTGGTACATGGGTGTTCAGCAGTACATTACTGTGTGTATACATATGTGGACCTAAAAAGGAGTATATATATATATATATATATATATATATATATATATATATATATATATGTGTGTATATAAAAAACATGTGTATATGTATGTATATTGAGATAAGTATGTATATATATATATATATATATATATATATATATATATATATATATAATATGCATATGTGCATACATAGATAGAGAGGGATGTAGAAATACATAGACAGATATAGTTTCACAGTGGCATAGTTTAGTACTAGGCTATCTGCAGACAGTGTATAGAATAGATTTAGAAACCTGTGCCTCTGTATAGTAGTGACAGAGTGAACACCCCCCCCTACATAATAACATTAGTGTACTGTGCCTCTGTCTAGTAGTGACACAGAGAAGACCCCTGCTGTAAACCTATGATCTCCCATCCACTTGCCAAGAATGCTCATGAAGAATGTCAGTGAGGGTCTCTGCCTAACATGAGCTGGGATCCTGTTTCACAGTATGGGAAGCCTCTTAGTGATGGATCTGTCCCTACAGTATGTTCTATTCATATGTGTGCTGAGGTTTAAATCTGTAGCTGTCGTGCTTCTGATGGATTTGGATTGTATGAGGTGGAACATGTCCATCACTACCAGATTGGACATGGCCTACTACATCAGGCACAGATCACCCCTACGTACGCAGTATGCTATGGAATAGAGCATGAGTTACGTTAGTCTGGCAGCATATGACAGTTGTTGCAGACCCTTGATCCACCTGGTGATGTACTCATGGGGTCCCCCTAGCTTTTGCAAGTGCCAGGTGAGGTACATACCAAATGGGGCATAGTACACAGTCATGGGCCTGATAAGGGATGTGTATAAGGGTACAATGACCCCTTTTGATGTGGATGTGAATCCCTTCATGATAAGGTGGGCAAGGTAGGAAGTCCATCCAACCACTTCGGCAATGTGGGTGTCAAATGAGAGGTCAGCATTGCAGTGTCACCAGGTCTCCGATTACTTTGTCTGTACTCAGTGGGTTATTGTCTATGTGATAATATGTAGGTACCTTGTCCGTCCAAAAGGGTATGAGTATACATTACGTGGCATGCAGTATCAGGCCATGACTCCGCCACCAGTTGTTGGTGTCCATGAGGCTTGTCAGTAGGATGTATGTGTCAGCAGGTGTATTGCCTATGGCACCTAGTATGCAGTCATCTTTGAACATTGTCAGCCACTACCCTCCCATGTCTGCTTCCACATCTGAGAATGATATGCCAAACATGAGTAGTCCCAGGACAGAGCCCTGTGGGACACCACATGTGACTGGCTCTGAGTCTGACATGGCACCAGTGAGGTTGACTATAGGGTTTCTATCCATTAGCTGGTTTGCAACCCATAAGCTTAACAAGTCTAGTCTGCAAAGCTATGGAGAGGATCATAATGGAGCTCATAAACAAAGATATAGGAGACTTGCAGACATTGGACCCGACCCAGTTTGGCTTCGTCAAGGGCAGATCATGCCTTTTAAACTTGGTTGACTTTTTCGAAACAGTCACCAAGGCCATTGATGAGGGAAAGGCAGTCCATACAGCCTACCTTGACCTTGCAAAGACTTTCGACACAATACCCCACTCGGGTATTGTAGAAAAACTTACCAGCTTAAATGTAAACCCATATGTCACAAGATGGGTTGCAAACTCGCTTAAGGACAGAACCCACAGGGTTAGAGTTGCTGGCGCTATGTCAGACTCCAAGCTGGTCACAAGTGGTGTCCCACAGGGCTCGATCCTTGGCCCCCTATTGTTCGGCATCTACTTCTCAGAAGTACAGGCCAACATGGGAGGACTTTGGCTGACAAAGTTTGCAGACGACTGCAAACTGGGTGCCATAGTGGAAAGTGCATCGGACACGGATATCCTTCAGAAGGGACTCACAGAAACAAATAGCTGGTGCCAGAGCCATGGCCTGAAGTTAAACGCCAAAAAATGTATAGTCATACCCTTCGGGAAAAACAAGGTAATCCCAAGCTGCCATATAGGTGGCAATCCACTAAGCACAGAAGAGGTTATCAGGGACCTGGGGACCCAGGTTGACAGTGGCCTTTCTTTTGACACTCACATTGCTAAAGTGGTTAGAAAGACCTTCTACATTGCCCACCTGATCATGAAGGGATTCACATCCAGATCTAGTGAGGTCATTGTTCCCCTGTACTCTTCACTTATCAGACCAATGATCGAGTACAATGCCTCATTCGGGATGTATCTCACCCGACATCTGCAGCAATTGGGGAGACCCAAAAGTTCCTCACCAAAAGGATAAAGGGACTCCAAAATCTGTCATATGCTGCCAGATTGAAGAAACTCCAGCTCTATTCAGTTGCATACCGTCTGCTCAGAGGTGACATGTGCCTGACATACAAGGCCATGTCCAACCCAGAATTAATGGACATGCTCCACCTCAAAAAATCCAAATCCACCAAAACCACTAGAGCAAGAGATTTAAACCTTAGCACGGATATAAATAGGACGTGCTGGAGGGATAGATTTATCACTCAGACACTCCTTATGCTGTGGAATAAAATCCCAGTCCATGTGAGGCAGAGCACCTCGCTGGCTCTGCTCAAGAGAAATCTTGACCTGTGGATGGGAGATCATAGGTTTACCCTGGGAATCATCTCTGTGTCACTGCTGGACAGAAGCACAACAAACTAATGGGCACAGTATTTTTTTCATATAAGGGGTGGCGTAAGCCACAAAACTTTGGGCTAGGCTTATAAATGCCTTAGGGCAGATAGCCTAGTATAAACCTATGAACCTATGAACCTATCATGTCACATATGGATTTACATGTTAGCTGTTGATCATGTCTATGATGGCAGAGTGCGGTATTGTGTCGAATGCTGTAGGCAAGTCCAGATAGGCTGTATGGACCGCTATGCCCTCAGCAGTGGCTATAGTGACTGATTTGAAAAGGTCAACTAGGTTCATAAGGCAGGATCTGCCCTCTACAAAGCCAAACCGGGTGGGATCAAGTGTCTAAGTCCCCAATGTGTCTGTGTATGGGTACCATAATGATCCTTTCCATAGTGTTGCAGACCAGGCTGGTTAAGCTTATGGGGCGGTAGTTACCAGGGTCTGTAGAGGTGCCTCCTGTGTGGATTGGAACTACTGTTGCTGTATGCCAGTGTCCAGGTACATATGCTGTAGTAAGGCTACGGCTGAATAGCATGTCATGTGCATCTGTAGCTCCTCTTGCAGTTCACATAGCATGCAACCTGCAGTACCATTGGGTCCCATTGCTGCTGTGTTTACAGCTCTGATGAGGGTGGTTCCCAGCTGGATATCTGAGATGACAGGGAGGTTACAGTCAGCTGGGATAAGTAATTCCACATGTGTGGGTGAGGGAGTTTAGAAACCTGCACTGAACCTGTCTGCCAGACTGTTGGCATTATCTGTGTGTTCAGTGTAGCGTATGTCACTGTGAACTAACTGTGAACACAACTGAGGGTTCCCACCCAGGTGTGTAACATAGCAGAGGAAGGCCTTGTGGTTATCTGTAGTGACCATAGCGATGTCCCTCTCATTGTTGGCCTTTCTACTACTGCTGATGAGAGATGCCATAGCTCTATGGAAGTATGCTCTGCCGTGCAGTAGCTACCATCTGTTGTTATACAAGTTGTTCAGTGCTGGGGTCCACCAGACAGGATGTCTGCCCTTGGTGGAGAGGGTCATGGTTCCATTTGTGATTGCATGATCCATGCATTTTTGGAGATGTCTGTAGAAGCATATGTGAGGGTGTCTGCATTGTGGGAAGTGGATTACACTGGCCCAGTGGCCATTAAGGATACCAACTCAGTTATAAGATGTGTAAAGTCGGCATGTGAGAGGTTTCCCACTATAGTCTGTTGTGTTGTGGGGGAGGTGGGATATGTATATCCAGGGTGATTAGTCTGTGGTCAGATGTGACTAGTGAGGGGTATACATCCAGTGTGTAGCACATTGTCCCCATGTTTGTGATGATCAGGTCTAGTATATTATCTCCTGTTGTGGGAGAGGTGACTAGCTGTTCCATTGCATTTGACATAGTGAATACCGGGAACCTTTGGGCTAGGGTGTTTGGGGTAGAATAATGCACCCAGTGTATGTTAGGGTAGTCGCACTATCCCAATATGATGGTGTGTGGTGGGGAATTAATATCCTCCAATGTCTACAGGAAGGCCGACTGTGGTCCCTGAGATCGGGAGGGTGGTCTGTAACATGCTACCAGTTGTATAGCAGGTTTGCCTATGGTTATCTGTACCTGGATGGTCTGTGATGCTTCATGTGTTGCCACTAACCTGGAGGTGTGTGTGTCCTCCATGAATATGGACACACCCCCTCCTTTTTGTTTTGTCCCGAGTCCTGGGGCCAAAATGCATGATACGGGGTATAGCCTGGTACCGCTGGTGTGTTCTCAGGAGCCTTGAACCAGGTTCTCACTTACTGCACAGACATCGAGATTGGTAGAATATGTATGTACAGATATATGTAATACACACATACATATATAGATATCTGTAGAGACTTACACATATACAGATAGATCTGACTGACAACAGATATGTCTGTATATGACTATCTCTCACTCTCTGTCCCACCCCCTCACACTCACACTCACCCTGTGTCTCTCTCTCACTCTCTCCCCCTCTCTCCCTACATCTATATGTATATATCTACATCTATATATACATATGATATATACATATATACAGATATATATCCATATACAGATATAAATATATCAATATATATATATATATATATATATATATATATATATATATATATATATATATATATATATATAGACTCTGTGAGGCACATGTGTGCAGATGCCTGGTGTCACAGGCATGGAGTGAACACCAGTGTGGATACTAGAGTACCATACCCCATTCAAAAATACTGACACCAGTATCCACCACATATGTACATGCCTGCCCACCACTGCATGTGTCAGGGGGGAACAGGGTCAACAAGTGTACAATAGGCTCCACATTGATACACACAGTGGCACACTAGTCCTGTAATACCTGTACATGGAATGTGTCAGCGGACATGGAGTGTCAGCTATGGACATGTAGGTCACTGTACCCCTCCGTACTCCACAATGTCCTACACGGTATGTACCTCCCATGACAGCTACAGATATGGTGAAGGACACAGACATATGCAAGTAACTGTGTCAATGCAGTCAAACACCACAGAGCACACACAGACTGCCTACATAGAGGTTACCACTGCTGGATATACATAGTTCGGTCACACCCATGACAGTTGTCTCCCAACCATGGTAACACCTCCAACATCCACAACACAAATTACCTATGTCTGTCATACTTGTCACTGCAGTATAGAGCACATGGTGGAGGTAAGGGACCCTACCCACAGATATGACATACCCTGTAGTAGACCACACAGAATTAAGAAGCAAGCCTCCCCATGAGTAGATGTCAGACATACCCCTGCTGAATGTTATGCTGATAGGTAATATGCCATATGAGTCACCCTGTGTAACTGTTTGTGAGGAGCAGGTATGATCATAATGCATGTGTCACAAGGGGCAGGGTAGCATAACAGTATGCTGCTGTAGGCCCAGGGCCAAAAGCACACTACCTACCTAGGATGCAATGCACATCCATTAACACATTGCAAACGGAATATGTGAGGTAGAATGAGTGTGCTAGTGACTGGGTGCATGTTGTGTACTGGTGTGATTGCTCACCATGACTGTCTGTCTGTCATGGTAGTGTGTGTCCTTGGTGTGAGGCCAGAGACAGATGTGTGGGGTATTGCGATCAACACATACTACATTGCCATATGTTGTGCTGTGTTATCCTGTATGTCACTGTGGTGTAGGTAGGGTTATGGCAAGTAAGAGTACTGTGCAGTACCAGTGAAATATGTAACATGCATTGTGTGCAGTGCATGGGCTGATAATGTTCCCCATACAGTACCTTGATTCAAACCTCCAGTGTGAGGTTGTGTATTGTACCTGAAACAGTGCATTGACTGCTGCAGTATACTAGTCTGTTGTATGGAGTGTGCCAGGTACTGTTGCACAGTTGTCAGATGAGCACTGATATCTGGACATGTACATGTGTATCCCCCAATAGACAGACAGATGCTATATATGGTGCCTAAGTTATATCACTGCAGTCAAGTATAATGTGTATTATGTGTGCTATAGTCTGCTGACAGATATTGCTGACATATTTCCCTTTTCCTTTTCAGGGACATGGTTCACCAGCGGAACCCAGTCTACTCCGCTGCAGAAGAGGAGGAGATGCACCAGAGCCTGGTGCAGGATTTCGCTGTACTCTTTTCCCGCACCAGCCAGAACCAGCAGGAGAGGGCTGCACTATGGCAAGACCTGGTCCGTCAGGTGGACATATGAGCAGGTACGCCATCACTGCAGTGATTTAATTAGAAATGTCCATCAGCGTGCATCGGATATCCATAGGCAGCAGCCTGCCACAGGTGGTCAGGTGGCTAGACATCCCCCCCCTCACCAGACTGGAGGGACTACTCCTGAGTGTTGTGGCTCCAGCACAGCAGCAACAACAACAGCATACATGTGTAATGATGGAGGCTGGAGCCACACAGCAGCAGGACACAGAGCGTGCAGGTAACATGCCCTGTGTATAGTGACCATTCTGTACACTGTTAGGTTATGCATGTGTGGGGTGTGCCCTCGATTTGTAGCTGTTTTCTTGGTAATTATTGTGCATTAGTGATAACCTCATTATCTGCAGTACACCTGTAGAAGCTAACTGTTGCACTACTGAACTGTAACATGCCCACAGTATCAATGGCACAGTTGTGCCCACTGATGATAAATGTCTCTTTTCCGCAGGTCCCTCTGGTGTAACAGCAAGGCAGCCTATCCATGCTGGTGAGTGTGTAATACCATTACCTTCACTACTCTGTATACTAATAGTAATAATAGGCTAAAGCAGTAGTGCTATGTGTTTGATTGCAGGTGTGTTTGTGTCTGTGGGTTGATATCTCATATACTGAGGTGTGGGCATGTGTGCATGTGTGCATGTGCCCATGTGTGCATGTGCTCATGTGCCCATGTGTGCATGTGTGCATGTGCTCATGTGTGCATGTGTGCATGTGCCCATGTGTGCATGTGTGCATGTGCCCATGTGTGCATTTGTGCATGTGTGCATGTGTGCATGTGTGCATGTGCCCATGTGCCCATGTGTGCATGTGTGCATGTGTGCATCAGTGGTGGCATTGTGTACACATTGAAAACTGTGTTTCCTGAATTACTCCCACAGGTTCTGGTGCTGCTCTGGTGTCATGCAGCAGGGAACCTGAATCAGCTGCTGTGGATAGTGATGATGATACCTGTGTAATGGCACAGGTAGCTGTGCCAGGGTCCGTCATTGGTCAGCCAATTGACACTACACAGCTGTCGACCCCATCAATGTGCACAGTCATCCTGCCAATACATCCTTTGTCAACAATGTCCCTAGGTGATGGACAGGATACAGTGGGCATTGACCAGGGTAATGTGGTACCGGTGGCACATGCATCCCCACACTGCAGCCATGGCCAGGGCCCTGACATGGTACCGCACAGGCAGACGTCCATGGGTTCTCGTGGGAGCATCCGTGGGCATACTGCCCCTGTCAGACATGCCCACAGAGGTCTTTCAACCCCAGCTATGTTTTGGGCTGTAATGCAGGCACAGTCATGTATGGAACGGTACACCAGCCAGGGTCTGAGGGAGCTGAGAGCATGTCGCACATCCATGAGTGACAGTATGCGTGATGTTGAGGCTGCCATCCGCAACTTCACCAAGGTCATTGACAGACGTTGGGGGGACAGATTAGATCTGTTCCACAACTATATGTCCATGAGCCAGGGCAATGGTGGATGGTTGAGGCGTCGACGTGGCCATATGTCAGCAACAGCAGCAGCTGGCAGCCGTCGCGGTCGACAACAGGGCCGCGGCCACTCACATAGTGCCAGCAGCAGCCCCGACAATGCTGGGTCTGTGCTGTCATCGGACCGCCCCAGGAGACCACGTGCACATGGTGCTGGACAGTCCCAACAGGGACCTGTCTCCAGTCAATGAACACCTGCTTCTGATGACAGTACCCAGTCTGGATTGGTACCTGATACGGTCCGTAGCACCCCTGCCAGGCACAGGTACCGTGTCCGTGGCCACAGACAGTGATCTGTATGTCCTGGCAGGTACAGTCTGCAGCTATCCACAAGCACCTGTATATGGCAGCCATGAGGTGGGACTGTGTGCATTCATACACACATGCAAAGTGATAACACCTAGGGCTACCGCATACATGCACACACTGCATCAACATTGCCCCATCTTGTGCTGCTGTCCCTCACCAACACACACACACAGACATGTCAATTGGTTGTATCAGTGGCAGACTCAGGCATACCAGGTACACACCCTGTGCATATGATGAAACTGTGCCACCTCCTGCAATCTGTAAGATTGGTGCAGGAACAGGTTAACATGGTGCTGATGCACAGGGTGACTACATAGACGTATTGTAATAGTATGATGTTGACAACAGTACAGTGTAATTATAGCATTGTGGGTATATACCCGCATGCCTGATGCAGTTACAGTATGAATGTCATTGTATTGTTTTGTACACCCATACTAATTACCACAGTGTTCTGTCTGCACATCTTTGCATACTGGTGGTGAGGCTGTGAAGGGATGGCCACCTACATAGGTAGCACAGGGGATACAACAATGTACATATTGATACTCAATGATGGCCATGTCAACTGCGAGTTGCATGCTGTCCACACACGACTCTGCAATGCAGATGTTTCAGGATGTTGATATCTGTGCAGCACTACACAGCAGGTTCAGGGCTCACAAGAGCACACTAGCACTACAAGGTCACACCTCATACCATGCATAACAGCACCAAAACACAGAACTAACTATGACAGGAGGGAGAGTGTCCATAGATGTCAAGGATACTGTGGTGCCAGGACAGGTAGCATACATCATACTACATCTGGAACTGCTGAGTGAGGGCTGAGTGTCTGTTATTTGACATGTGTATTATTACAGGTATGAGCACTTGGGTATCAGGCCAGTTATTCAACATTACGGAGGTACGTGGTCTATACACTTGTGGGGGTTGCGGCTGGACCCAGCCCGTCTGACCTGGGAATGTCTGGGTACTGGCTTAGAGTGCCTGCATATATGCACTGTTAAATACTGGAAGTCGTACACCTTGTTTGTTATAGCATAGTCTACATACAGGCCTGCTGACTGTAGCTTTGTTTGTATGTATGTTTGCCTGTTATGTTCCTGAAACACTAATTCCACCTGCGGTGCAGATATACAGTGCCTCTGTTGATCCCTAGTGACATCTGTGTTGCTTACTGTACTGATGTCCATGTGTCATTTGACAGAACGTCACTGTTTGTCCTGTTTGCATGTAGCTTTCCTGTAACACATTGCATATGATGTACCTCAGATTTGCTCAAGACAGCATTCATATATGCCAGCACTAAAAATTTAGGAGCACTACACCCTCACATAGTCACCTTGAGTACCATGTTCCCCATTGGCCCTATGTGTCGTTACTTAGTATGGGAGTCACAATGCTATGGTAGCATGTGCAAAGGTCACCTGTTGATCTACTCTCAGGTCCAGTTGGTGAATCTGTGAGTCATGTGGCAATGTTACAGCTGCCTCATGTACACAGACAACCCTCTCCCCTTCCCATACATGTACAACACATATGAGAGATGCAACCACATAGCCAAACTGGGGGCTAAGCTCTGTTTACACAGCACTGGCATTCCCTGTCAGGTGGAGTGGGATACTACAGTGAATACAGTACCAGTCTCCCATAGACCTGCCACGACCACAATCCAAACACAGACACACACAGGTACATTATTGGGCTCTCAGAATAGCATCCTGCCTGAGCAGCTGACACCTGCAAAACAGACACACAAGCAAACATTACGCCAGAGCAGAGCACATGCAACACATAGCTCACAAAGCTTGTCTGCCAACCAGTGTCAGGCCATACGGCTAGACAACACACCTGCTACGGTTGTATGAGGTACCTCTATTGACATGTACACGGTGGTCCTGCTCCCAGGCTGAACAAGGTGACGGTCACGCTGAGCTGCCCATCGGGCACTATGATCCACCACATAACACAAGCAAAGTAGTCACTCCAAGGCATGTAGCAGTATGACTCAGTCATTGTCTGTGCCAGTGTGTATGACCTCTGATGCACCTCCCTGGACTACGTGTTAGGGGACATGGAGGGGCTCTCTGAGGTTGTGGCACAGGCTGGTATGACCCTGGCTTTGGGTAGCATCTCACCCTCACCATGAATGCTGCCACAATATGTAGACAGGATCATCAGTTTCTGCACTTAACGTATCTTTCAGTGACATCCAAAGGGAATCCAATGCCTGTCAGTGTGGGATTACATGCTGGACATGCCACATTGCTTTGCTTGGGACAGCTTGCACCTGTCACCCATGGACCATTGTATATTGGCAGAGGCTGTTGCTACACACATACTGCCTTTGTATGCAAGGCTGACATTACATAGCCACCTACACAGGTAGCACATGGGATGGGACACTAATAGCAATGCTACTCAACAGCAGCAGTGTAAACCTCAAGATGCATGCAGTGGAAACTGTCCTTAGCATGGGGTACAGCAATATTCGTGCAGTAACAGACTCCTGGTACAAGGCTCCCAGGTGCACACCATACGTGCCAGGTCATTCCTGATACCATGCTTGTTATCCCCTACACATGCACCAAAACAGAACAGGGGGGGTGTATCCAAAGGCACCTCAGATACACACACCCCCAGGTTGGTGGCACTGCACAAAGCATCAGAGCCTCTCCATGTGCAACACACAGTGGGTTAGACTGCCTTCAGGTTCATAGCCTGGCACACACCACACTCCCATACCCAGGAAACCCACTTGGCCTTCCTGACAACACTGGGAATATGATGGTCTCTACACACACCATTATATGGTTGTACTGCAACTACCCAAACATACAGTGTGAGCATTATTCTAGCTGCAAGACCCTGTCTGAAGGTGTCTTATCATTCATTCCCTGCATTGCTATGGAACAACTTGTTACCACTCCCACAAGTGGTGACAACATGCTGCACCTGTTCATCACCAACATGTGGACTATATGTTCCAGACCAATCATGTATCCCTCACTGGTGGGATGACACCATCTACAACCCACACTGTATAGTCACATACCACATGCAGCCCCTGCACAGAACACCCCAGTCATACAGTTGTCTGGTGCATATTTCATGTATTCACATGAGGCAGGCTTCGGACATGGGAACTCTTGCAGTTCACAGGTACATATGTGTAGTTGGCACACACATACATCATGTGTGCATTGACATTACTGATATAATGTATGTCATGCAATATTGGGAACTACACCCCACACACATGGACAAACTGTGTGACAAAACTACACATGGCGTTTGTAGGCTACAAACCCCTACCTAACTATGTTAGATCACTTGTGAGAGTCGCATTAGCAGAGCACGCTATTGGCATTATTGGGGGGGGGGGTTCTCCTGCTGTACTTATAGGGTGCTGACATCATCAGTGTTTAGACAGTGGAATATGCAGCATGTGTTATGTAGTACTAGTTGCCAAAAGGGACATTTCTCATACACATGGAATTACACACACACTACTCCCCATACACAGTCACACATACACTGGGCACTTGCAAGATTTAAACCCCTACCTAACTATGTTATGACACTAGTGAGAAATGTATTAGCAGAGCGTGCTATTTACATTACTGGGGGATTGCTTTCTCCTGCTGTACTTATAGGGTGCTGACATCATCAGTGTTTAGACAGTGGAACATGTAGCATGTGTTTTGTAGGAAAAGTTGCCAAAAGGGACATTCCTCATACTCATCGACATGGACTTGCACACACTCCTCCCCCATACACAGTCGCACACACACACTGGGCACTTGCAGGATTCAAACCCCTACCTAATTATATTATGACACTAGTGAGAGACGCATTAGCAGAGTGTGCAATCTGCATTACTAAGGGGGGGGGGATTGTTTTCTCCTGTTGTACTTATAAGGTGCTGACATCATCAGTGTTTAGACAGTGGAATATGCAGCATGTGTTGTGTAGTAAAAGTTGCCGAAAGGGACATTTCTCATACACATGGACTTACACACACTACTCCCTCATACACAGTCATGCACACACTGGGAACATGCAGGATTCATACCCCTACCTAACTATGTTATGACACTAGTGAGAGACGCATTAGTAGAGCGTGCTATTTGTGGGATTGCTTTCTCCTGCTGTACTTATAGCGTGCTGACATCATCAGTGTTTAGACAGTGGAATATGCAGCATGTGTTGTGTAGTCAAAGTTGCCAAAAGGGACATTTCTCATGCACAGGGATTTGCACATGCAGCTCCCCCATACACAGTCAGACACACACTGGGCACTTGCAGGATTCAAACCCCTCTCTAACTATGTTATGACACTAGTGAGAAATGCATTAGCAGAGTGTGTTATTTGCATAACTGGGGGGATTTCTTTCTCCTGCTGTACTTATAGGGTGCTGATATCATCAGTGTTTAGACAGTGGAATATGCAGCATGTGTTGTGTAGTAAAAGTTGCCAAAAGGGACATTCCTCATACACATGGACTTACACACACTACTCTCCCATTAACAGTCACGCACATACTGGGCACTTGTAGTATTCAAACCCTACCTAATTATGTTATAACACTAGTGAAAGATGAATTAGCAGAGTGCGCTATTACATTACTGGGGGGATTGTTTTCTCCTGCTGTACTTATAGGGTGCTGACATCATCAGTGTTTAGACAGTGGAATATGCAGCATGTGTTGTGTAGTAAAAGTTGCCAAAAGGGACATTTTTCATACACATGGAATTGCACACACTACTCCCCCAAACACAATTACACACACACTGGGAACTTGCAGGATTCAAATCCCCACTTAACTATGTTATGACACTTGTTAGAGATGCAGTAGCGGAGCACGTTACTCACATTACTGGGTGCAATGTCTGCTCCTGACATATGTATAGTGTGCTGACATCATTATGGATGAAGAGGTATGTATATCTTTTACTATCCATCAGTAAGGGGGAGAGCATATCTATTCATTAACTTTGCACATGCACGGTGGCCTACTGTACTGTGGAGGCAGACACCAAATACACTGTGGATAGCCTTCTGTATTCCCTAGGGACAACGGTAAGGTATTGCACTCTACGGCCATATGTTTACCTGTTAGATGCACGTATCTGTTGCTCATATACTGTTTGTGGGTCTTTATTGTCATAGCCTTCCCTATCTCTATAAACAACGTGTGTACTGTGGGAGATGTTTGCATATGAGTGGGATCCAGTACTTATGTCTCTGTTGTAACTTCACTGTGTGCACTGGGCAGATGTCTGTATTGTGGAAGGTTCCTGTGTTAACACATAGAAATGCAAGATATGCGTGTACACCTGCTGAACTGTGACATGGCCTAAGTGTGTGAGCATGCCCAGTTCACAGTTTGTATGGCTTCTTGACTGCCACATCTCATTTATCTAAGTGTGCGAGCATGCCCAGTGTGACCTTTCCTTATGTTTGGATCTGTGGACCACCACATTTCTGTTTGTGTGTGGACGCCATCTATATATCACATGTACATTTGAGTGTTGGACATCAAGTTGTGTTCTTACTGCCCAACTGCTGTGTGTCTGAACCTAACAGGCATTATGCTGTGCCTGCAGGGTCGCCATGGGATAGTTTGCATACAGTTATCATCATCCTTTCCTGCTGACCAAACAGTTGTATTGTTGTATAGTGTACTGGTGCAAAACTTTCACTGTAGTGGACAGTATGATCGGTTTCAGTCCTATCACTGCTTGTAATGTTTATAGTGAGCACACCAGACTGGTTGAGGGCCAGTTGTGCAGATATGACCATGTTGCATTTTGTTCCGATATGGACAGCTTAGTACATGATTGTCCGACATTGTTAATGTATTCCACAACTTGTGTGGACAGTGACAAACAATGGCCATGTGCCCTAGTCCATTTGTAATGCTAGTCAGACAGTGTTTGTCCTTCAACACACATTTACTGGTGTTTGCCATAACATATGTCACGGTTAGTGTGCTGTGCCTCTGTCTACCCATGACATACAGGTGATATCCAGGTTACACCTGCCATCACCCATCCAGTCATCACGATTCCTCTGGATGACAGTCACTGAGGGACTCCCTGGATATCCTGTAGTGGGAGTTTAGTCATGGGTGGAGTGAGCTTCTGGGTTGTGGACCAATCGGTACAGCATGTCCTGTTTATGTCTGTGTTGAGGTTCAGGCCTGCCAGCTGAATAGGTCAACAGCATTCAGTGTTTACATGGTGCCAAATGTCCATTGATACCAGGTTGGTCATGGCTCTATACATCAGGCACAGTTCACCTCCAGCCAGGCAGTATGGCACTGTGTTGAGCTGCAGTTACTTTACTCAGATGACACATGGCATCTGTTACAGCTCTGCAATCCTCCTGGTGGGGTATTTGTGTGGTCATTCCAGTTGCTGCAGGTGTCTGCTACAGTACATCCCTGAATGGCCATTGTACACAATTGTGAGGCTGCTGATGGATGACTGGAGAGGCACATTGACCTACCCTAACCAAGCTGTGCTTACCTTCATGATTAGGTGGGTATATGGTATGTTTCTGTAACCACTACAGACACATGGTTGTCACATGCAGGATATGTGTCACCTTGTGTCCCCAGGTCTCTTATTGCTCCTGATGTACTTACTGGGTTAACACCTATGTGGTAATTTCTGGCCATGTACTGTGTTTCCACAGGGGTTGACTATACCCTATTCTGCATTTAGCTTGTTGATATGGCTGTGGCACCACTTGTGTGTTTCTATGTGTGCCTTTTGTAGGTTGCTTGTGTCAGCTGGAGGGTCTGATATGGTGGCCAGTTTGTCGTCCTCTACAAACCTGTTCAGACTGAGTCCTTCCATGTTGGCCTGTACCTGTGTGACATATATAGTATACAAGAGGGTTCCCAGGATCATGCCTTGTGGGATGCCAGTTGTACCTGGTTTGCAGTCTGCCATGGCTACAGCATGTCTGCCAGGTCAGTTGTGTCCTTGAGCTGGTTTGCAACCCATCTACTTGCATAGGGGTTTATAGTTAGGCTGGTGGGCTTATCTGTACCGCCAACTAGGGTATTGTATGGAAGGGTTTAGCAAGGTCCAGATAGGCTGTGTGATCGACATTCCCCACATCACTGGGCTTGGTGCATGTCTCACATGAGTCAGACATGTGTACGGGTCAGGATCTGCCCTATGACAGCCACACTGGGTAGGGTCCAATGTCTGTAGGTACCCAATCTCGTTATTCATGGGATCCATGATCATCCTCTACATTACTTTGCCAACCTAGATATTTGGGGTTGAGGGGTGATAGTTTGCAGTATCAACTCAGGCACCCCCTTTGTGGTGTGGGACCACTGTTGCTGTACACCGCTCTTTGGGTACATATCCTGTGGTAGGACTGATAGTGCACAGTAATGCTATTTGCTGTTCCATTCTTCTTACATTACTTGTTGGACACAACCCAGGACACAATCTGGTACCATTGCTGCTGTGTGCTGTGCTTTGTGGATGCTGGCTGTTACCTCAGCATCTGCAATGTCGGGAGGCCAGCATTCTCCTGGGATAGATATTTGGCAGTTAGGTGCTGGTGGGGAGTTTGCAAAGAATCTGTTAGGTAGGATGTTGGCAATGTGTGTAGGTTTGGTGTATTGTTTGTGATATTAGAGTGCTGCAGAGCATATCTGTGGATTACCACCATGGTTCCTACCATCAGGTAGGACAGCTGTGTAATATCCTTTGTGTCCTGCACAATTTGTATCATCATAGGTTCATAGGTTCATACCAGGCTATCTGCCCTGGCCTTGTTTAAGCATGGACAGACTGTGTGTAGGTCTCAACACCCTTTGCAATGTGCATATCATGCCCACGTAGGGTTTACTTTCCTAGATGTGACACAGGGATGGCCCCCAGTGTACACCTGCTATCTCCCATGCACTTCAACGGATTTCTCTTGTTGAGTTTGTGTGTGGAGCTCAGCCTATCATGGACTGGGATTCTGTTCCAGAGTGTCCTGAGCCTCTGGGTTATGGATTTGTCCCTCCAGCACATCCTATTAATCTATGTGTAGAGGTATCTCACTGTGGTGTGTCTGCTGGATTTGGGGTTTCTGCAGTGGAGCATGTCCATTCATTCTGGATTGGGCATGGCCTTGTACATCAGGCATACATCACCTCTGACTGTGCAGTATGCTTTTGAATTGGACTGTGGTTTCTTCAGCCAGGCTGCAGATGTCCAATGTTTGGACCCTTTATCCTGTTGGTGGGGTACATTTGGGGTCTTTCTGACTGCTACATGTGTAAGGTAAGGTACATGCGGACTGGGGCATAGTTGTCACGTATGGGCCTGATAAGGGAAGGATATGGGGGCACAGTGACCTCTGTAGCTCTACATGTGCATCCTTTCATATTAAGGTTGGCAATATAGCAGGTCTTCCTGGCCACCTTGGCAATGTGTGTGTCACAAGACAGGTTACTGTCCACTTGTGTCCCTAGGTCCAAGACTACTTCTTCCATACATAATGGATTGCCACCTATGTCATACTTTGTGTGTGCCTTGTTTGGTATTTGTTGGGACATTCATACTCTGACGTGTCTTCAGGAAGGCTGGCTGGGGTACCTGGATTTGTGTGTGGGGTCTGTAGCAGGCTTCAAACAGGTACACAGTTTGAGACAGTGTTACTCGCCCGTGGATAGTCCATGCTGCTTCTTTCTGTGGTACCAACCTGGGGATGTGGTTATTCTTGATAATTACTGGTAGCCACACTCCTATTGTCGTGTGTTCCATGCTTTGGAGCTGTAGAGCATGGTATGAGGCATAACCTGGTAGTATTAGGGTGCTCTTCTGGGCCTTGCCCAGGTTTCTGTTACAGAACACATATTACCATTCTGGTTTGGTCTGCATGCACCTTGCAGGTTAGACTTCTGGCATTGGGTAGCATTACGAACAGGTTATTATCCCTTGTGCTACCTATATTGGTGGGTTTGTGTTTCCAGACTTACCTATTCCAGGCACAGTGGGGGTGACAGCAGCCTTTGCCTGTATCTAGTATCTACACAGCCAGGTGTGCTGGGTGCGTGCCATCCCTAGCAGGTGGAGCATCATGTCTTGCTCGGCATGTCAGCCCAGGCTGTCAGCCATGTGTTCCCCCTTGCTAACAGCAATACCTCAGCCAATTATTGTATTGATCTTGTTGTCTTCATAGTGTGGCATCATGCTTGGTAAGGGTGAGATGTTAGGTTGGGTCTTCATGTTTGCATATACTAGATGGTGTTACATTGCTTAACACATGGCAATCATACCTCAGGTGGTGCTGCAGGGCTGCCTCTGTCGGATGCACATACTACACTCCCTGTACATGTTTGAAAGCAGGTTATGTCATTTTAGGCATCCCTGTTACTATATGAGTGAGTCAGAGAGGGGTATCATTCCCAGGGTTCCTACTGAGCCAGTGTATATGCTATGCGTTGCCTCTTTGCCAAGGCCAGGGCATACTGGGCACGCCTCCTTCTGCCTACTGGGGCAGGCTCAGGTTGTTCCTCCTCCTCCGAGTCACGCTCTGCCTGTGATGGCCTTGGCAATGGTGGGGGACTGTTTGGCCTGACCCTATGCTGGTCCTGCTGCAGCTGTTTTCATAGGATCATATTATGTAGCATAGCACATACCATGACAATTTGGGTACATGTAGATGGTGAGTACTGCAAGGCTCCACCAGATGTGTCCAGACACCGGAATCGTGACTTGAGCAGCCCAAACACATGCTCTATTACATTACGTGTTTGTGCGTGTGCCTCATTATGGCATTCCTGTTCAGGTGTGTGTGCATTTCTGATGAGTGTCATCAGCCATGGCTCCAGTGCATAACCTGTGTCCCCCACTAGGAGTCCATGTGGGATGCCCCCATTGGCAAATGTCTGGTACAGCTGCATCAAATGCCAAATATGAGAATCATGGTAGCTCCCAGGGCAGCCAGCACACACATTCATTATTATGCCCTGGGCATCACACATGACCTGGCAGTTGATGGAGGGGAAGCCCTTGCGGTTAATGTAGGCCTTACCCCGCTCACCGGCTGGTGCTTTGATGCATATGTGCATGCAGTCTATTGCACCCACTACCTCAGGGTATCCCGCTATTTGCTGGGAGAGGCGCATATTGCTGGCCAATACCTCACGGCATTGGGGAAATATACATGATCACTGACATGTGCTGACATGGCATGCAGCAACTGGTGCAGTACCCTGGAGGATGTTGCCTGTGATATCCCCATCATATCACCAGTTGGTCTCTGGGAGGTACCTGTTGCTAATATTCTTAGGCCAACACATATCTTGGTTTCCACTGGGATGGGTTCCCCTCTGTTGGTTCTGTGTGTAAGGCGTGGCCTGCACAGCTCGACAATTTGTTGCAGGAGGTCTCTATCCACTCTATAGCGCTCCACTATCTCCAGCTCATGTAACCCCTGGTAGGTGACCTTGGGCCTGTACACTCTTCTCCATCTCCTCACTGTCTGGCAGCATTTCCATTGTCACCACCCTCAGCAAGTCTCCTATGTCTCCCTGTGACAGCTATGGCAGCCCCTAGCATGTTTGGTCTGAGTGCAGCTTTTTCAGTTTTAACTTCTACTAGCTTACTCCTGTCTTGCAGTATCTCTTGAGAGAAACATACTGCAATGCTGTTGCAGTGTTTTAAGTGCTGGGCTGGGCTTGTATTCTGCCTGTGTAATTGCCTGCTTCAAATTGTTTTCACCTGCTACCTCTACATTTATTCCCTGCTAGTTTCCTACTATTTCTCCTGCTTCCTTTTCCTCTCTGTTTCCTCATGGGGGAGCAGCGCGCATACCAGCGGAAACATGCTCACAGTGGCTACCACGCGCGCACACATACTTACATGGACGGGATCTGCTTATTCGGGTTAAAACGTGTGCACACCAGTGCAAACAGGTTTACAGATCTTTAAACAGGCTCCTACATGCTTACTCTGCCTTACACGCGCACACTCTGTATTACTCGCGCCTCTCCGCGTGCACACGTGTGCATGCACATACAGCAAGAAACTTTGGTGTTGGCCACAGTGTACACCTTCCATTTCTCGACTTTCCCATGCTTATCTGTTGACACTCCTCTTTTTCTGATGTGTGATTGATATGTTTCACATACCACTTTGCTCCAATGAGCTTGCTTTCTTCCAGACATTCCCCCCTGTGATGTCACCTATCTCCTACTCTGTTACTCCCCCTTATCTAACTCTTACACTACACAGACTGTGCTCATTTGCTATGTGACAGTGTGATTCACTATCCTACCATTGATTTACATAGGATTGCCTACTAATGCTTAGTTACATGTCTTACACTCAGCTTCCCCCCTTAGCAACCACTAGACGGTGGCCATGTTGTTTTTGGTCTGCTAGTCCCTGCATTTAAAATCCATGCATTACATAAAAACCCACATTTGTGGGTTTCTAACCTTCATTTTTCAGTTTTATATAGCGCAGCCCATTTGCGCGGGGCTGCGCTGCACTGCGTTTAAACATCGCCAATCTCCGAAAAAAAAAAATCTTTTTTTTCATGTTTGCATCAGTTTACCATGCCAGTGGCCACATATTTGACCATTGGCATGCTGTCTGTAACATTTGCACACTTTATTTGGAGCTGTCATGGCTCCGTTGTGTTATTTGCAGTAACGTACTCAGTTGTCAACTGAGTACATTTCTGCAACTAACACGACTCTTACATGGGCTGGTTTCAGCTTCGTGGATTGCTAATCTACCTCATTTGCATGCCTTTCAGCTGCAAGTGGGGTGATTAGCATATCCACACCCTGCCCATGTAAGAGTCATTTTAGCTTTCTCTTACACGGGATTTCGGGCTGTTCCTGGATCGCGATGGCTGCATGGAGTCTTACACGGCTCTTAGACTCCGTGCAAGCCATCGTGAATCCTGCCCATAATCTAACTGAACAAATGATATGTCTAGTGCTGTGGAAAACAGGGATAAGCAGTGTTGTCAAACACAGTGTGGCAAATGCAGGGATGAGTGCCACAGGTTTGCTTATTGCTATGAGCAATATTCCTAAACCTGGCATTACAAATAAACAATGGATAGATGATTTCTACTGCAAGAATCCATGTGGAAAACAAAAGCCTTACAACAGTGGTACAGAACATCAGTAAAATTGTCAAGCCATGGCTATTTCAAGAATAGCCAGAACAGTGAAGGACAGTGGTACAGGGACAACTGCATTGCAAAATGACAGCCGGACAAGGACAATGAAGAATTATGCAATGGTAATAACGTACCTATGAGACAACAAACAATAAAATTCTGAACCAGTACAAAGAAGAAAAAAGTCTAACTGCAGTGATGTACCCAGAGTCAAGGCAATTGGCATGTGGATGGCAAGGGTCTATATCATGCTGTCGAACCTTTAAATGTTCGAACGTCATATGGTTGACACCATATGATTGAACATTTAAAAGTTCAAACATTTCAATGGAGATCTCTATACAGTGTGGAATGGGAAGATTTCCCTTTTCTGCACTGTAGTGCAATCTCTGAGTTGGTATATTTAAAGAGCGGGTGGTGTGGGTGGTGAAGGGGGGCTTGCTCCCCTGCTTAAACTGTTCAGGTAAGTTGTTTCTTTGGTTTCTTTATTTTTTTTTACATTTTCAAACTTTTAAAAGTTCGATCATATGGTGTCAACCATAGGATGTTTGAACCTTTAAAAATTTGATTATGTAATATAGATGCGCATGGCAATGTGTGGCATAAGTAGGACTGGTAGATGCAAAAGCAGTAGCAGAGTTTCAAATAAATGTAAAACCACATAGCAGTCATGCTAGTAGTGAAAACACATACAATGATTAGCTTTTAAGCTGCCATGCAGAATTATGTAGTGCTGTGGTAAGCAGCTGAAGGAGAAAGACAGCTCTGGTAACAATACACTGCATTTTTTCCCGATGCCTCTACAGATTGGTATTCCTTCTCTGGCAGACAAGTTTATGTTTTGTAATCTCTTCCTCCACTACAAAAGACAAAGAACACATTAATGAGAACAGCATAATCATGGAGATCAGAAAGGCCTATATCTATATATATATATTAATGTCTGCTGTCCGATAATTCAAGAAATTAAAACTTACTGCAGTACTCTTTTTGTTACTCCTTCTTCCCACTGATGAAGAATGTTGGGCTCTTGTCTCTTCACATTATGGTATGTGTACATTAACTCTTCACCAGAGTGGGTGATGTCTCTGTCATCACTCACTGACATGGCAAGTAAGTGCCAGACATCAGGTTTATACAAGGGATCCTCATAGCTGTCCCCCTGCAAGCACTCCCTTTGCTTTATATTCAACAGTCACAATAAGATTTTAGTCTTGCTGTTGTACCGTGCAGGAGCCCTGCCACACTCACATTTTGCAGAAGCCATGTGCACTTGCCAGGTCAAATCCAGGAGTCACAAATGATAGCAGGTCTGCAATGCATCATGTATGTAGACACCATGATATGTGTATCAACATGCAGTATAGTAGTGTAATACCAGCCTTTATCATTGTGATGCATGTGGTCAGCAATGTGGGGCAAGGTGACAGGTGCACTGTCAGGCATTGCAGGCATGTAGGTAAGATAAGGTGTTGATGCCTAAGCATGGTTATGATAGCCAACTGGATAGTGCAATGAATGACCATGGTCATTGCTGCACTGTAAGTGTGCAGTCATGCTGCCTGGCTGCAAAACTGCACACATCTTAATTAGTCATAATGGACTTGCATAAGACAAACCAACCTCATAGAGTGGAATAGAGATAATAATGCAATGCACTATTGGCAGACCACAGACAACATTGCACTAAATTACTTCGTTAGCATGATGAATACAGCACTTCCCATACTGCCAGCATCCGTACTACTGAGATGGATGGACTAGAGGAAGTAGATAGTTGGGAGGGTGGCCTAATGGTTAAGGTGTTTGCCTTACAAACACAAGGTGCAGAGTTTGAGTCTCACTAGGGATAATTGGCTAGGCTTAAAATGACTCGCAAGGGCAGTTAGCTTAGTATTAACCTATGAACCTGTGAACCTATAGAGGGTACTGCATAAAACGGAATACAGGGAAATCAACAGTAGTCAGGTGTACTGTTGTATACACTACATTTCAGGGGCAGCTTTAGGGTGCATGGCTGCTGCACACAGCAGACACACCATACCAACTGCTGTATTCACACTACAATCATTCTGGCACAGATGTGGCAGACTAGTTTAGACTGGGGTGGTCAACACAATTAGGACAATGAGAACAGACAGGATATGTTGTAATGCTGGGAGACCATTCAAGCAGCAAAACTACAGGGAACAGACATAACAGTAACTATTCCAGTGGTGGAGAAACCTACATCTATACTTTACTATCCAAGTATGACAAGCTGTATCCTTTGAGTGGAAAACTGTGCAAATATCTGTAGGGGTTGGGATCTAGCAAAAGCACAGAAAGAGAATGTCATATGCATATATGGAACTGGATGCCAATCCTGTAGTTTAGTGGGCAAAACAAATGCTGTAGGCACTGCAATGACCACATGTTTACACATTACATAGTCTGGCACAGTGTCACAGCAGTTATGTGGTATCATTGCACAGGGCAGTACCAACACATGGGAGATGGAGGGAGTGAGGTGGTGTCCGTTGTCTAACATGGACAGTCTTGAATACACACACTGATCCACATGTGCTTCCATGGGTGTACTACAGCTGTCATGATGACAAAAGAATGGCAGCACACAAAGAAATTCACACTATAGGAAAGAGATGTTTTACAGCAGTATCTATATAACTATGACAATAGAATTCTAGTGGTTAAGGTCATTAGGGACCAACATACATCTCAGCCTCTTAGAGCAAGAAATCTGGACAAACACATTAATAAAAGTGGGACAAAGATCCAAAATAGGGACAATTGTTAAATATTGCTCTTACAAACTTAGAAAGTTGATAGAATAAAAGGTTTTGCATTAGCATGAATTTTCTGAAGGGTATAAAGTCTAAAACTCTAATATCTGTCATTATTTTTTAACTTCAATCTTTAATGATTTGTCACTAATTTGCCAGAAAACCACAATTTTATGACAAATGGACCAAAAATGTGAGACAAAAATTTGGGCATTCTGCAAAACTCTGTACAATTGAGAGGTATGAGGACATAATTAAAATATTCTGCAGGTGCATGGAGGTTCACCAATATCAGTTTCCATGTGAAGAATAGGACACAAGATATAGCTTTAAACTAGGTCTGCTTGCACAAGATATCATCAGTTAACCTTATAACCTGTAGTCTACAATTGACAATGCACTATTTCCAGGGGGTGGTTCAGATGTGGCAGGTGGACTGATCGTGACTGCTTGAATATCTGTTGGGGATGCCCCAGATGAGCACTGGGAAATGTCAGTTATGTAGCACATTAGTAGCAAATCGCCCTGTTGTATGTAGACTTCACCCTGTGATTTATCACCCAGAATGATCAGTTTGTGGCAGATGCTTCAAGTGTATTGTATGACATACCATTGTAAGTTGGCACTGGTGTGGACATCCGTACAGTGTAATCACACACAACATACTGATTTTTATATCACCTGGGACATCGGGACTGTAATGTTCTGATCCTGCACAAACAAGGATATGCATACTCATAGACTACATATTCCTAGCAAGAATCTGTCTGCCTGATGTACAGTGGTGTAGGTTACACATGTACTGACTGTGTATATTTACAGGTTTCACTGGGATAGGATCCAGCAGTACAGTTTGATCATGCCTGAAGTCATCACATCTGTACAGATCTCTCAACTGTCCTTATTTTGGAGAAAAGTACCTATTTTCAGGTCTGATTTACCTTGCCCATGATGGACATATGCTTGTGGGTATGTCCATATTTTCTGCCTTGATTTACTCCTTCATAAAATTTTCTGAATTCCACCTCATTTAACATGATTTTTGAAGCTGTCTAGTACACAGAAAGCCACACCACATGATCAACATACCAGCAGCATGAATAATTTAAAGAAAAAGTACACACATCTTACATCTTCTTTTTTTCAGAAGAAAAAGAAAATGACATTGTGAGCTAGAAATTTTCAATATAGTAGATTAAAGTTTACAGATTTTACACTGTCTCTTTGATAATGTATTTATATGTTTCATCATTTTTGTGACTCTGATTTTTTTAACATGGGTTTCTGAGTAGTATCTCACATTTCTACTGGAAGCATTAAGAGTTATGTGTTATTTGGTATTCAAATTGTATGTTAATTAGAAGTCCAGATTTTTGGTTGGATGTACCTGCATTTCAAGAGCCTTTGTACCTATGTTCAATGTTTGCTGGTATGCATCTTTAGACATTGATGCTAATGGCATTGTGCATGTGGTACAGTAAGAGAACACATTGGCACTGTCAGCAACACTAGCAGTAGGACGAACATTCCCCTCCCATGTAGTTGAGAGCCTGTGGTGGTCCAGGACAGCTCTCCTCTATCATACGTGTTTGGTGAAGAACATCCTCCTCATGTGCACTTCACACATGATGCTCAAGCAGAAGAAACACAGCCAGCATCTGAGGGATGCACAGTCTTTGAGGTGTGTAAACATGGCACTGGATAGGGACACATTTGTGCCTGTCAGTGCCTTGATGTATATTTACTGCAAGATGTTTGTGTTATCCTAGGCATCAATCAATGATTGTGCAGGGCTGGATTTAGGCACAGATGGAAACTACTTGGACCATGTTAAAGGTGCTCTGTGTGCTTCATGGCTGTTGTGAAGAAAAACATGGCCACTGTGAATACCTTCAACCATTTCAGGGAATAACAGCTCACATAGCAAATATTAGTGGGCACCTAAAGCTGCTTGTAAAGGGCAGATATAGCTGAGACAGGGTAGATGTGCACAGCAGGTGTGCTCAGCCACCATTCATAAATGACTAGCTCCACTATTGCCTGCATCATTGGTCATGGTCACTCCTGTGGCTGTGTATTCTTCTGGCTCTACCATTGTCTCTATCCTTGGTCATGGGCAACACTCTCTAGCTACACTATTTCCCTCCCTCTTGGCAATGACTGCATGCATGGATGTGGATGTGACTCTTCTGGCTCCAACACTGCCTCCACCTTTGGCCTTGGAAGGGTCAGTGGATCTGCATGACATTTCCCTGCTCCACTGTGGGTACATCTCGAATATCCCATTCAGGGTCAAAGACTTCCACAGTGGCCCACTCCTTGATTGATGCCTCCTCCCCCGATTGACACATACTCATGACCAGATATGGGGTAGTGTCTGGAAGCCACTTGCCATAAGCACACAACAGGGAATGCAGCCACATTACAGCATATGCAGCCCATGTGCTATGGCATTCCTTGAAGTAGATGCCTCTACATGTGCAAGAAATGATGGTGAACTTATCCAGCACTCCCTTATTAACAAAGTAAAACCCACCACCCTAGTCGCAGACCACCTCCATGCAGAATACCTACAAAAAGCCGCAGATGCCATAGGATACCCAGTCTCCATATTGATCAACAGAACCTTTCCAGAAAACTCTATCCCCTCCATCTGGAAAACATCTCATGTTAGACCACTCCATAAAGGGGGCAGCTCCACTGAGCTATCTAATTACAGACCAATTGCCATTCTCTCCCCTATGGCCAAAATAATGGAGAAGTGCATCCATAAACAACTTTTGCACTATCTCATACAGAACAATCTAGTGGCAAACTCTCAACATGGCTTTAGGCCATTTCACAGTACCACCTTTGCTCTCCTTTCTTTCTCTAACACCTTAAACCTCAACAGAAATAACAATAAATTATCCTCAGCCCTCTTTCTGTCCTGTCCAAGGCATTTGATATGGTTAACCACCAATTACTCATCCATACTCTGAAAACCATATCACTGGATAACCATGCTATTCAATGGTTCAGTTCCTATCTCAGTGGTAGACGTCAAGCTATCCTGTGGCAGAACTAACTATCCACTCAGCTGCCTGTCACCCTAGGAGTTCCCCAGGGCTCTATTTTAGGTCCCCTCCTATTCTCTGTCTTTATTAATGATCTCTATACCATCATCCCAGATGTGACATGTATCCAATATGCTGATGACTCTACTCTGATCTGCTCAGCCTCCTCCCCATCAGATTTGGTGACCTTAACCAAGAAAACATTCAATTCAGTAGAAAATTGGCTCTCTAACTGCCATTTAGTTCTGAACCCTAACAAAACTAAGCTACTACTCTTCTCCCCCACTTACAGATCCACCTAACTCTCCTTTACTATAAAATCCAAAAATTGCACCATTATTTCCCCTGATGCTCATACCAAACTCCTACGAGTAGTTGTGGATAACCAGCTCAAATTTGATATGGAGGGCAACCAAACTATCAAAACTATTAATAAAAAATTAGGCTGTCTATACAGAAGTAAACATTTCCTAACCCCATTAGCAAGGACTGCCATTGCCCATACTCACCTACTCTCAACCCTTCTATATGCATCTCCTATTCTAACCCACTTGAATAAATCTGATCTGAGCAAACTTTCAAGCTGTTACAACCACACTGCCAGATTTGCTACTGGCTCTGCATATCACACTCATCACTGCCTAAACTTTATTCAGCTAGGGTGGCTAGAATTTCCCAATTTACTTCATTATAATCAGCTCACAGTCACCTACAAAGTCCTCAATCTACCTGTCAAAACTCCTGGACTAAAAAACCTTATTAATTCTTACAGCAATCTCAGAACACTACGATCATCCAACAAACTCCTTGTTCAAACACTCAAATCTAATAACTCAGCTGGCAATTCACTCTTTTCTAACTATGTTGGCAGAATTTGAAACTCACTTCCTGCTGACCTAACCTTAGAACCCTCACTAACTAAATTCAAAAAAAGTCTCAAAGGGTATCTTACCATCCACTGGCTATGTCCTTGCTTCAACCCAGATTGACCCCTCTGCTACCCAGTTCTACAACCTGACACTACCCATTATCTCTCTATAGGCCCTCAAGACTCTCTATCCCTCTATTCCTTCACCCTTGACCCTACCCTTACTTACCCCTCTACTTAATCCACCGTCTACTACTTGCATTGCCTCTTTTTACCTACCACTCTTTAGTACAACTCACTTCTTCTTCTTTCCAATGGTACACTTAACAGTACTGTATACAATACTGAATTACCCTATATGTCATATTATCCAGGATAGACTGTAGCATTTTTTCCTCCCTAGTCTGTGTACGTTATTATCTACCAGTGTCTGTAAACCAAGCCTTACTGTGCAATTGCTCCTTATTAATGTACTGGGTTGTTGACTGTATATTATTATCTACTATAGATTGTAAGCCAAGTGTTACATTTTAATTGTAATTTTATTGTCTGTATTGTTGGAGCTTTTCTACCCAGGCAGCCACTGAAAATGGACATATATCCAGTCAGACTTTCTCGGTCAACAAATGTAAAATAAATAAAAATAAAAATAAAATTTCAACCCTGGAAACTTCACATCATCACTCGAGGACATGAACCCTAACACCCCACAACACCCAAGCCATGTGCAAGTTTACTGCAAGCACTGACCATGACCATTCTACCTATGCTGTCATTATTGTCCCATGCCACTGTGCCTCTCCACCTCTGCAATGATATTAGTCTACCCACCCACTGGCTCATGTGGGTAAGCATCATGCACCCATGCACTGTACTGCTTAGCCTGTGTTTGCAAATGCATGCATCTCTTTTGTTGTGTGTTTGTCTTGCCAAGGCCCACAGTTGTGAACCACAAGCTTCCTCTTTGCCAGTGTCATGACAAATGCTTCGGGCTCTGGATTTCACAGGGATCTGTCACAGCAAAATCTTCTTCTAACTCCTCATCCAACTCCTCCTCTGCTGATGCACACTAATATTAGCCAGTGCATTATGTTCTTCTTTCTTCCTTGTTGCAATTGTTTATAAAACACCGTGTTGCATAGCATGGCATACACCAAAAATAATTTGCTGTATTTCTTGGCAGTTTACTGTAGTGCATCAACACATGTATCCAGGTAGCAGAAGTGAGACTACTGCACTCTGAACACACTTGGCAATGTTCCATGTCTGCACCATTGTAAAGTTGTATGCCATCTCCACCTCTATGTGGGGGCTGCATATGGGGATCTTCAGCCATAGCTCCAAGACATATTTAGCACTATGTGTAACTCACAATAGCAAGCATAATGATGAGAGGCTTGCTACCTATATTTCTGTGATTAGACCATCATGAGCAATGGAGTTGGAATTGCATGCACCTACCGACTAGGTGATCATGTAGAAAGTCCCCCTCCTGTATGAAATGGTCATATAAATCGCACTTGTCAGATGTGGAAACGATGGGAACTGTTTGGATGGTGCACAGGCACATTGCATATATTATCCTGTGCTTGTACAACATCTGGCAGTTGATGGAGTGGAAAACCTTCAGTATGATATAGTGGATGCCATACGGGGCCTTGATGGCAACATGAGTGTAGTCAGTGGCCCAAAAACCTCTGGAAAATGAGGTATGTTGTAGAATGCATGCATTGTGGTGGTTCTCTCTTCTGCTATCTGTGGGGACCACATCTGATCCTCCATATGCATCAACATCCCATCTAAAACCTGGTAAAGGATACACAAAGCTGGAGCCTGTGAAACTCCTAGCATGTCTTCAGATGGACACTGAAAGGTCACCATGGAAAGAATGGTTAAGGCTACATGAACCTATGAATGCACTAAGGTGTTCAGTGCCCCTCTTTTAATCCAGTATGAGGATGGCACCAGTTATCCAGCTCACATATGAACTCTCTACCCACATGGTAATGGACAACTATCTCTCAGTTATGGAGGTGATCGAATGACAGCCACAGATTGACCCTTCAGTGACACAGACGGTAGCAGTATACATCATGGACCCTGGTTTCCAAAGCAGCTCATTAACACTAACACGTGCTGAGTTGTTAAAGTAAATACTACTCCTAGCATTGTTGTACAAGTGATAAACTTGCTCCCTGAGAAATACTGGTAATAGGAAAACTGATCACTGTAGTTCATTGCACAATTTTTATGTTTTTCAGTTGTACTACCATGTTTGATGTTGTCATTATAAACATTGTACTTCTCATTAGCATGTTAAAAGCCATATGTTCAAGCTAGTATTCTTAAATATTTTTGGATATTTGTGTTCCCAAATGTTTGTGTTTCAAAATGTTTCTTTTTCTAATTGTTGTATGTTAATATTAACTGTCTTTGGAGCTTTTCTCCCTGGGCCTCTGTTGAACATGGGCTTTCACCCAGTCGACTATCCTGGTAAACAAATGTTCAATAAATAAATAAATGAATGAATGTGCATGCCGTTATGTGGTTATTTGTATGTGATGTATACCACATTAGATTCCATGATAACAAGATTTTGCTACATGTCTCTGAATCAGTTACTGTCTATGCAACTCCACTCACTGCTCTGTTTTTCTTAATGCTATGTGAGTATGCTATTTTTTCTGAATACCTGATACCATCAAACTTAAATGTTACCTTGCAGATTAACAGACACTCTATGTCTACATTTTCTTGCCTTCGTCTACAGGAAAAAGTATATTTCCTTTTTGAAAGACTGAAAAAAATACTGATTAAAGCCAAGCATTTCACTACATGGACCTGTTATCGAAACAGCTGATCTGCAAGTAAAGCTCACCACTAGATATTCAGATTAGGCTTATTTTCTGATGCTGGTCTATTTCTTTCTTCTTTCTTAGAATCTCTGATGTGCAGTTAACCAGTAGTATATTTTGTGAGTTGGACTATGCAGATTTTGTCCAAATGTACTGGAATCATGTGGACAAACCCTTAGTGATTCAGTGAAAGCACTAGTGAGTAAAATGTTCACAACCCACGTCCTATTATAGAATATTATGCTATTATAGATTATTATACCTTGGATATTTTTTGTATTTGTGCTAGTTCTTCAGAGTTTGTATCACTCATGGAGATATTTATTTGTAAAAAAAAAAAATCTTAATTTCATACCTATTGCAATGGCGGCATCAATGCTGAAACTGTATCAGTATTAAGCTATATAAGTGGGTGTCTTAATAGTCAGTGAGCAATAACAACTGAAGTTCAATGACATTGCTTCCCGCAAGTGTGTTTAAAACATTCCCTTTAAATGATGGCATTGATGAATGCTGAAAGTAAGCCAATATTAAACATATCAAGTGTGTACTATAACGGTCAGAAAGTATTCAAAACTGACTGTAATTACAATGACTTAGCATTGCTTAAAAAGGGCAGACTCCTTTGATGTGGCATGCAATGGAAATACTTTAATACCATCAGGAGGCAGGAGTGACAATACAGTGTTGTGTCATCATTGTCAGGAGGCAGCAGTGCCAGAGATATAGAGAGACAGATGATTAATATATAAAATATAACTGCAGCAATTATGTCTGTATATATTGTAAGAAATTTAAAATAACGTAGCAATACAGGAATAATGGATTTGAGTGCATGCACACACACACACACACACACACACACACACACACACACACACACACACACACACACACACACACACACACATATATACTACAGATGGGTAGATATGCTACTCATTTATTTTGTCACTTTACGTCCTGACCATGCTGATGTGATTGATGTTGCTTGTTGCTCTGATCTTGTGATGATATTGTTCACTTTTGTACATATTTTCATTCTATCATTTATTTTATTGCCTAGTCATTTAGTCTATATTCCACATAGGTCATGTTTTTGACACAATTTTGCATTGTGACAGAGAAACAGTACTGACTGACTAGAGAACCAGTACACTAAGCTGGTACTACTAAAACCATTTGCACTTAAGTCTAAAGGCTAAAGCTTGTGGGAAATGTAAAATGAAAGGAAATGATAAAAAAATGTCTGAAGGCATTTATACAAAATTGACCATGAAGAGGTATATTATTTACAAGGGCTGGTGGAAAGATCTCAGATTTATTCTATAATAAATGAAAGATCCATCCATCTATAATCCCCATTTATGCACATGGGGTTGGGGTATCATATTAGCTAGAAATGAAGGATGTCATATCTAGAAGGACCTTGTCAAATGGTTGTTAGATGACAAATAAAGAGAGACAAAAGAGAGACTTTGGAGTGATTAAGTATAATTTTCTGCATTTTCTTGCTGCCTTTAGCTAATTCCACCTAAAACACTGATTTTCTAGAGTTTCTGTGATTTAAAAAAGCTTGTTTCAGCTACATATTGTACTTATTTTACTGCCTGTACTTTAACAAAGTCGGCTTTGTGTTTAAATTACCTGTTTAACTGTTGTAGGCTACACACTCAAGTGTGATAGCCATTTATGTGCATTTAAAGTGTTTTTTTATTGTATCTGCTTTATTTTCATTAAAAAAAAATATGCTTGTTTTCCCGCTTTTCTAAGCCAGTTTAGTCCAGCTTTCAGGTTAGTGCTGAATTCAGGGCTGTGTTACAAGTTTCTGTGTTTGCCCATACCTTACTTGGATAGAAGGAAGTTTCTCTGTTCACTGTGAGAGAGGGAGCTTTGAGCAGCCTATCTGTCCCTGGAGGAGTGGTTTCAGCCCAGAAATTAATAGTTTATTGGCCATTTTGGGCTAATTTCTATTTCTTTAATTTCCCTGCTATAACACCCACATTTGCAAGGTTTTTGTGCTAGTATACAGTTCAGCAAGCTCCTGCCCGGTGCCCTGCAGAGTTCTACAGCAGCAGAGAGACGAAAGAGAGACTTTGGAGTGATTAAGTATACTTTTTCTGCATTTTCTTGATGCTTTTAGCTAATTCCACCTAAAACACTGATTTTCTAGTTTCTGTGATTTAAAAAGCTTGTTTCAGCTACTTATTGTATTTATTTTACTGCCTGCACTTTAACAAAATTGTTTTTGTGTTTAAATTATCCGTTTAACTGTTGCAGGCTACACACTCAAGTGTGATATCCATTTCTGTGCATTTAAAGTGTGTTTTTTTTTGTTTGTTTTTATTGCATCTGCTTTATTTTCTGAAAAAAAAAAGAAAACAAAAATATACTTGTTTTGCCACCTTTCTACGGTAGTTTAGTCCAGTTTTCAGGTTAGTGCTGAATTCATGGCTGTGTTACAAGTTTCTGTGTTTGCCCATACCTTACTTGGATAGAAGAAAGTTTCTCTGTTCACTGTGAGAGAGAGAGAGCTTTGAGCAGCCTATCTGTCCCTGGAGGAGTGGTTTCAGCCCAGAAATTAATAGTTTATTGGACATTTTGGGCTAATTTCTATCTTTTTCATTTCCCTGCTATAAAACCTTTATTTGCAAGGTTTTTGTGCTGGTATACAGCTCAGCAAGCTCCTGCATGGTGCCCTGCAGAGTTCTCCAGCAGCAGAGAGACAAAAGAGAGACTTTGGAGTGATTAAGTATAATTTTTCTGCATTTTCTTGCTGTTTTTATCTAATTCCACCTAAAACGCAGATTTTCTAGAGTTTCTGTGATTTAAAAAGCTTGTTTCAGCTACATATTGTACTGCCTTTACTTTAACAAAGTCATTTTTGTGTTTAAATTACCTGTTTAACTGTTGTAGTCTACACACTTGTGTGATAGCCATTTTTGCGCATTTAAAGTGTTTTTTTTTATTGTATCTGCTTTATTTTCTGAAAAAAAAAACAAAGAAAAATACTTGTTTTCCCGCCTTTCTAAGCTAGTTTAGTCCAGCTTTCAGGTTAGTGCTGAATTCAATGCTGTGTTACAAGTTTCTGTGTTTGCCCATACCTTACTTGGATAGAAGGAAGTTTCTCTGTTCACTGTGAGAGAGAGGGAGCTTTGAGCAGCCTATCTGTCCCTGGAGGAATGGTTTCAGCCCAGAAATTAGTAGATTATTGGCCATTTTGGGCTATTTTCTATCTCTTTTATTTCCCTGCTATAGAACCCGCATTTGCAAGGTTTTTGTACTGGTATACAGCTCAGCAAGCTCCTGTCTGGTGCCCTGTAGAGTTCTTCAGCAGCAGAGAGACAAAAGAGAGACTTTGGAGTTATTAAGTATCATTTTTCTGCATTTTCTTGCTGCCTTTAGCTAATTCTGCCTAAAACACCGATTTTCTAACGTTTCTATGATATAAAAAGCTTGTTTCAGCTACATATTTTACTTATTTTAATGCCTGCACTTTAACAAGTGTTTAAATTACCTGTTTAACTGTTGTAGGCTACACACTCAAGTGTGGTAGCCATTTCTGTGCATTTAAAGTGTTTTTTTTATTATATCTGCTTTATTTCCTGAAAAAAAAATACTTGTTTTCCTGCCTTTATAATCTAGTTTAGTCCAGATTTCAGGTTAGTGCTGAATTCAGGGCTGTGTTACAAGTTTCTGTGTTTTCCCATACCTTACTTGGATAGAATGAAGTTTCTCTGTTCACTGTGAGAGAGAGAGAGATTTGAGCAGCCTATGTGTCCCTTGAGGAGTGGTTTCAGCCCAGAAATTAGTAGGTTATTGGCCATTTTGGGCTAATTTCTGTCTCTTTCATTTCCTACTATAAAACCCATATTTGCACGGTTTTGCACGCCGGGCAGCGCTGGTTAGCTAGGGTATAACTATCCCGGCTCCACAAAGTCTACTCTTCAATTTTTCCCTTGGAACTAGACAAACTTTCAACTTAAGCACTCAAATCATTCACTTCTCATCCCGGCACTTGCCCAAAACTCATAGCAAGCACTAATAAACCTTAGCACTAGACCCCCCTATACTGTAGAGAAGGACAAGGCTCTCTATTCGACCTTATCAGCCAATCAGTAAAACAGTTCACTGTACCTATCCAGGCATCTCCAATGGGCAGTTTCAGGTGTACTCTCCAGTCCAACTGGTGAATCTGGGCATTTTGAGGCAATGTTACAATTGCCTCATGTACAAAGACAGCCCTCTCCTCATAAAATCATCCAAGGCTAGCTTCGAAAGAAAAATTGCCATGGACTCCAAAGATAACCACAAGGCATTCTTTAGCTATGTCAAGAATCTAAGTGGCAATTCTCAGATCTGCTCGGAGTTAGTGCAGAATGGCACAAAATACACTGAACCAACTGATATAGCCAACATCCTGGCAGCAAGTTCAGTGCAAACTTCACCCCCCCTCACCCCCAAAAGGGCCCATATCTATACCAGAAGAATGTAGTGCCCCTGAAATCACAGACACTCAGGTTAAAACAGCCCTCTACAAAGCCAAAAACACAGCATCAATGGGACCGGACAGTGTCCCAGGCTGCGTCCTACATGAGCTCAAAGATGAACTAACCCCTCACCTAAACACACTGTTTAAACTCAGCCTCTCCACAGGCTACATGCCCATAGAGTGGCACACAGCACTGGTTATTCCACTCCACAAAGGTGGAGCCACAACAGACCCCAGGAACTATCGCCCTATAAGCCTGACTAGCTTGGTCTGAAAAGCTATGGAGCAAATCATCATAGATCTTATTAACAGAGACATTGGAAACATCCAAACACTGGACCCTACCCAGTTTGGCTTTGTTAAGGGCAGATCATGCCTCCTAAACCTGGTGGACCTCTTTGAGACAGCTACAAAGGCTATAGATGAGGGAAAGGTGGTCCACACAGCCTACCTAGACCTCACAAAGGCCTTCAACACCATTCCCACTCAGGTATTATAGACAAGCTCACCAGCCTGAGCATAAACCCCTACGTCATGAGATGGGTTGCCAACTGGCTCACAGACAGAACCCACATGGTAAGAGTTGCAGGAGCTAGGTCTGACTCTAAATTGGTTACAAGTGGCATTCCCCAGGGCTCAGTCCTAGGACCCCTCCTGTTTGGCATATACTTCTCAGAGGTACAGGCAAGCAGAGGAGGACTATGGCTGACCACATTCACAGACAACTGCAAACTAGGGGCTATAACTGATTCTCCGGCTGACACAGACATCCTCCAAAAGGGTCTCACTGAGACAGATACCTGGTGTAAAAACCATGAGCTCAAGCTAAATGCCAAAAAGTGCATAGTCATCCCCTTTGGAAAAAACAAAGTACCCACAAATTACCACATAGGTGGTAGCCCCCTAAATATGGAAGACGTAATAAGGGATCTGGGGACCCAAGTAGATAGTAACCTCTCCTTTGATAATCACATTGCCAAAGTGGTTAGAAAATCCTTCTATGTGGCCCACCTAATCACAAAAGGGTTTGCATCCAGATTGAAAGAGGTCATTGGGCCCATCTATGCATCACTCATCAGACCCATCATAGAGTACAATGCCCCATTTGGGATGTACCTTACAAGACACCTGCAACAACTGGAAAGACCACAGAAGTTCCTCACCAAGAGGATCACTCGCCTCAAGCAGATGCCCTATGCAGCTTGACTGAAGAAACTCCAGCTGTACTTGGTTGCATACCGCCTACTCAGAGGTGATCTCTGCCTGACATACAAGGCCATGTCCAATCCAGAATTGATGGACATGCTCCACCTAAAGAAAACCATATCCCCTCGAGCCACACGCTCCAGGGATCTAAACCTCACCACAACAATAAATAGGACATGCTGGAGGGATAGATTCTTGTCCCAGAGACTTCCCATGCTCTGGAACAAGATTCCAATCTACATTAGGCAGAGCTCCTCACTAAGCCTCTTCAAGAGAAACCTTGATGAGTGGATGGGAAACAGAAAGTTTACCCCAATGATCACTTCAATGGCTCTGCTGGACAGAGGCACAGGGAACTAATCTAAGGGGGTGGTGAAAGCCAACACATTCCGGCTAGGCTTATAAATGCCTTGGAGCAGATAGTCGAGTACCTACCTATGAACCTATGAACCGAAATCTTGCTGGGGCAACTGTCATGAGTGGTAGTGTTGCTCTACAGTCAGGCATGAAAACTCTTTCTCAAAAGAGTGGTACAATGAACAGAAGCACAGGGCTCTAAACGGTTATATGGGGTAAACTGGAATGTAATTTATGACACATGCCAGAGCTGAAACCACAAGATACAAAGGGCATCAATAATCTTGGATATTGCAAAATATATTTGAGACCAGTTGAGGCACTTAAATGTTAATTGCAGTCAAAGTGTAGTTAAAAGCCAACTGTCAAATTTGAAAAATGACAAGGTTATTGTCACTAAAATGGTGGCTGTTAAACAGACAGAAGAATCCCCAAGCACAACTGAATACCTGTGCAGTGCACAAAGTGCTGCACTTGAACTCCAAAACTAGGGAAAAAATTTAATTAAACTTTTAAGTACTTCACTAGCTTAAGACCCAATCTTAACAACAGTTAGGGGTGCTTAATAAAAGTTTGTTAAGGACAGCTAAAGCACTGTTAAGACTGGGACTTGTACTAGGGACTGGTGGTGAAAGCTGCTGGCCAGCAATGAGCAGTAGCAGAAGGTGGAACAGCTTTTAAATGCTGTTAGAACGTTACTCTGCCACACATACAAACAAAAAGTGTGGCTTAATGAAGTGTTTTACAGCTTTTAAAGCTATTAGCTTGACAGAGGGAACTTCATTTCTGCCTGCTGTCTCTTGACAGCATTAATTTATTTTCCCAGCTTTAAAAAACTGTAAAACACTGCATTCTTCCACATTTTTGTAATTTCTTTTTCCTGTAACTTGTAGTATATTAGTACCTATGGTAGATAAAGCTCCTTGCACTACAAACTATTATGACTGGGTCTCTGATAATAACCAGCTTTATGTTTTCTCAACATAGATGCCAAGATTCACCACCTGAGATTTCAAGATGAATTTCTTGACATTCATGTCTCATACACATAACATGATTGTAACCATAATCCTATGCTAGGAGACAAAAATGTTAAGCTTGGTTGGGAGGATACTAGGGCCACTATATCTTAGACAAAAGTAACAGATAATAGTTTGGGATTCAAGAAGTTATAAAAGGTTGTAGCAAATTGTTAATGTCATATACTTGTGCAATGTAAACACTGCAATGATGTACGCCCCCCAAACATTACATGTGTTAACAATGTAATGGAGCACAGTAAAACGTAAGGGGTATTGGTCACCATGTAAAAAATAAAGATCAGCACAATATCACAGAAAAACACGTGTTACACAAGGATAAATAGCTGCATATAATACAACTAACTACCTAACTAAATACATTAAATAAAAATTGGAATCAGATGGTGGCCACAGACAGAATTTAGGCAATAAATGCAACTGATCAAGTTATGGAAACCAGAGAATGATTACTGTAAAATTATAATTGCACAATACCATATGTGAGCATATTACAAGCAACTAGTTGATGTCAAACAGTATGAAAATGACAGTAAATATGTAAGGCAGCGTGTGTAAGCATGTATACAGATCACAACACTAGTCACAGACAAATTAGTAGCAGCAAGATTCTAACAGGGATCATACTTTATTGCATTTTTCTATTTTGTATACTGTGATTTATTTTCTTCACACTGTGTTTTACTTGTATTCTGCTTTTAACTGCATATTAAAACTTGAAAAGAGATCACAGCTCTGTCTCTTGAGAGTCAGGCAGAAATTTTTCCATGCTCCCATACGGTCACTGTTGTGTTCTTAAACACCACTGTCTTTCTAGGCACCTGCCCCTTATGTTAATTTGACCATATATCTCATTTCCTCTCTGCTTTTACTGTCTGGTGTGAGGAAGCACAAAATTATAATTTTGTGAAATCACTCCCCTTCAACTATTTAAATTTATTGGCCATTCCACTGCATTCCATAATACCAGAATACAAACGTGACCACCCCCTTTCAATCTATCTTGCTGTTTTAAAAATAGTGACTCTCCACTAAAACTTAACTTTTGGATAGGTAAAACTTAAGTTACCTACTTTCACATCAAACTCCTCTAGTGCACACTGCATTGTTTAGGATAAATCTTTTTTTTTCATCTTACCTTTAAGCATCTATTGCAAGACCACCAGTTATTGGAGAGCCCACATTCTGCCTCTCAGTAGTCATCTTGGGGTTAGTGCTTCTGTTTTCTCTTGGTGAGAGAAGGAGTGCAGTTACATTATTTCCCGAAGACTTCTGATCACCAGAAAGCTTAATAACTGCTTTATAGGTGACAACTTGGAATTGTTGCTTATATTCTGATCATGATGAGAGTAGGAGCAGAGTGCATTGATTCCTGACTCTTTCTGGTTAGAGAGTGAGTGCCTGTGCTTAAAGTACATGATTGGTCTGGTTGCTGTTCAAGGCATCTACCAGAAAAAGGCTACAAGCCTGCAGACCCTTGCATCATCTGGGACAAGACTGTGGATCACCAAACAGGCTGTGGCCTGCTTCTCTTCATAGGTTCATAGGTTGGTACTAGACTATCAGCCCTAGGGCCTATACAAGCCTAGCCATAACAATTCCCTGGCTATTTCTTCCCACATTATTTACTTTCCTGGACCCCTGTCTAGCAGGGCGACTGACGTGATCCCTGGGGTGAATTTCCTTTCTCCCATCCGATCGTCAAGGTTCCTCTTGAAGAGGTCCAAAGAGGCACTCTGCTTGACATGTATGGGCAATCTATTCCAGAGTCTGGGGAGTCTCTGGGTCAGGTACCTATCCCTCCAGCATGTTTTGTTTATTGTGATGACAAGGTTTAGATCCCTGGAGCATGTAGCTCTGAGGGATTGGGATTTCTTTAAGTGTAGCATGTCCAACAGCTCTGGGTTTGACATGGCCTTGTATGTTAAGCAGAGATCGCATCTGAGTAGGCGATATGTGACAGACTATAGCTGGAGTTTTTAAGGTGGTCAGCGTAGGGCATCTGCTTTAGGCCTGTGATTCTTTTAGTGAGGTATTTCTGAGGCCTTTCCAGTTGTTGCAGATGTCTTGAGAGGTACATACCAAATGGGGCATTGTATTCTATAATGGGTCTAATGAGGGATGAGTACAGTAGGACAATGACCTCCTTTTTTCTGGATGAAAAGCCCTTCATGATGAGGTGTGCCACATAGAAGGATTTCCTGACTGTTGTGGCGATGTGGTTATCGAAGGTGAGACCACTGTCCACCTGTGTCCCTAAGTCTCTTATCACACTTTCTGTGTTTAGTGTACTGCCACCTATATGGTAATTCATGGATACATGTTTTTTCCTAAAGGAGATAACAATACATTTCTTGGCATTGAGCTTGAGCCCATGGCTCTGGCACCAAGCATCTGTTTGTGTAAGGCCCTTTTGTAGAGTATTCACATCATTTGGGGATTCAATAATGGCTCTCAGTTTGCAGTCATCTGCAAACTTTGTTAGCCAGAGTCCCTTAGTATTGACCTGTACTTCAGAGAAGTAGATGCCAAACAAGAGCGGCCCCAGGACTGAACCCTGAGGTACTCCACTTGTCACTTGTCTGGAGCTGGATTTGGAGTCGACTACTTTTACAGTGTGGGTTCTATCAGTAAGCCATTTAGCAACCCATTGGGTGACATAGGGATCAATGCCCAACTTTGTAAGTTTATCTATGATTCCAGAGTGGAGGATGGTGTCAAAGGCCTTGGCAAGGTCTAGATAGGCTGTGTGGACCACCTTACCCTTGTCCATGGCTCTGGAGACTGATTCAAAGAAGTCAATCAGGTTCAGGAGACAAGATCGGCCATTCACAAACCCAAACTGGGTGGTGTCCAGTGTTTGAAGTTTGCCAATGTCTTTGTTTATAAGTTCCATGATAATACACTCCATGGCCTTGCAGATAAGCTTGTCAGACTGATGGGATGGTAGTTTCCGGGATCCAAGGTGGATCCCCCCTAGTGGATTGGGATAACTGTAGCTCTGCGCCACTCAGTGGGCATGAAACCTAAGGTGAGGCTATGATTAAACATGACACTTAGGTGAGGTGCCAGTTCATATTGTAGTTCATGTAGTACACAGCCCGGGATGTCATCTGGTCCCATGGATGCTGTATTCTTGGCTTTAGAGAGTGCGTTTTGTACCTGTGTGGCCGTTATTACTGGAATTTGGCAATCTTCCGGTATTGAGATGGGCCATTTAGGGGGTGAGAGGTGGTGAAGTTGGCACTGAATCGATCTGCCAGGATATTGGCAATATCCTTCGGATCAGTATATTTAATGCCATTCTGTTTTAGCTCAGAGCAGATCTGAGCATTGCCATTTAGATTCTTGACATAGTTATAGAATGTTTTGTGGTTGTCTTTGGAATCTTTGGCAATTTTATTTTCATAACTAGCTTTGGAGGATTTTATGAGGCATCTCATTTTCTTACTGAGGCTAGTAAGGGAGTTTTTTGCATCCTGGGATTTTCCTCTTTTCTGCAAAAGTTTCTTCCTTTTGTTGTAAAGTTTGTTTATGGCAGGGGACCACCAGATTGACTTCCTTTTTTTGGATGAGAGCATTTTGGTTCTATTTGGGATGGCACGATTCATGCATGAGTGGATGTGTTCGTACAGTGCCTTAGTGTAGGATTCAGCAGTTGAAATTTCAGTTCCTGTCTGCATGGGTGTCATGCAGTTTGTCACTTCTGACTTGAGTAGCATGAAGTTGGCTTTGGAGAAGTTTTTTATGGTGGTTTCTTTACTGGGGGGGGGGGTGGGAATGTGGATGTTAAGGGTGATTAGCTTATGGTCAGACCTGACTAACGAGGGGGTGACCATAGGTATGGAGCATTGATTCCCCATGTTGGTAATGACCAGGTCTAGGATATTGGAGCCCCTGGTGGGACTGACTATGGATTAGTTGATCCAGGGCGTTGGAATTTATGAATTCCAAGAACCGTTGCGCAAAGGTGTTGGGACATGAGTAGTTTTCCCAGTTAATGGCAGGGTAGTTAAAATCACCCAATATTAGGGTGTTTGGTTCTATCTTAATATTTTCCAGTATGTTTAGAAAGGTGTAGTGAGAATCTTGGGGTATGGTGGGGGATCTGTAGCAAGCTACAATTTGGATTGCAGTCTTACCTAGTGTTAGTTGCACTTGGAGAATTTCAGACCCACTGTGTTGGCCAACTAGCCTGGTGGTGTGAATATCCTTGGTGAATATTGACACTCCTCCACCTTTAGTGTTTCGGTCCTGGTTTGGTGGCTGAAAAGTGTGCTAAGAGTTGTAGCCTGGTATTGCAGGGGTGCTCTCTGGAGCCTTGAACCAGGTCTCAGTTACTGCACAGATATCGATGTTCTCCATTTTTAGGAGTGCCTCGAGAGTGCATTTTGAGGTTTAGACTTCTAGCATTGAGTAGCATTACCTTCAGATTTTGCATGCTTGTACCTGTTACGGTGGTGGTTTTGTTCTTTGAACTTTACCTAAAAAAGGCACTATAGGGGTGGCAAGAGCCTTAGCCAGTAACCTGAATCCCAGGGGCGACAGGTGCAGACCATCTTTGGCAAAGTATCATGGTCTGTCAGTCATGTCATCCCAGGCAGACATATACTGGATCCCTTTTGAATGACACCATAAGCTTAGCCAATTGTTGAAGTCAGTCATTTTATCCTTATATTGTGGTATCATTCTGGGCTAAGGCAGGATGCTACTCAGGACTAGGGTCATACCTGCCTGGGCCACATGATCCGAGCGCTCTTCCATGTCTCTTTTCATGTAGTCCAGGGAGGTACGTCTCAAGTCATTTACTCCAACATGGACAATGACAGAATCATATTTGTACTTGTTGTGGAGTGACATGAGTGCATGCATTATGTGGCGGATCCTGGCACCCGACAGGCAGCTGACTGTAATTTTCTCCTTTTTCAACCTGGTGAGAGGGACATCAGTGTGCCGGACTATAGAGTCACCTATGACTAAGTGTTAGGTACATTGTCTTGCCTTAGGGGCTGTTGCTGGGTGGCACACTGGTGTTGTGAACTATGTGACACATTGGTTGTGATTGGTGTTTGTTTGCGTTTCAGCTACAGAGGTCTTTGTTGCTTGGGCAGGTTACAGTTAAGGGCCTCTGCATATGTGGATTTAATGTTGCTATATCTTCTTGGGATTGGTGCTAACATTTTGCTTCTGGAGTTAGAAAAAGCAGAGGAGTATTGTATCCCAACAGAGTGAAGCTGTGGTGAGACCAGCATTAGAAGTATCCAGGGAGTAGCCATTCATGTGACTCCCCTCTTTTCATAATTCTTGACACGCTAATTCTTTATATTTCAGTAAGTAATGCTTGATTTTTTTTGAACTTCAGAATATCTGCCTAAATACTCCATCCCTAAATTTTCAGGGTCTAAGTATTAGTTTCCCTCAAGTGTTTGGCAGTGCTCTGTACAGGCTCAGACACCTTGAGTGACATTTTTCCTGTAAAAGGAATATATAAGGAAACAGCTCCAGTACTTAGTAATAATGACCATCCCACCAGGCATGTCTAAAGGTCAACTCCCTGTGCTTTCTCCTATTAACCTGGTGAACTTTGGCATTCTGAGGCAGTGTAGCAACTGCCTCATGTGCACAGACAACCCTCTCCTCTTACCTCCCAACACGCAGACTTGTGAGAGATGCGCTTACATATCCAAATTGGAAGCCATGCACTCTCAAGCCAAGACCAGAATAGCTGGTCAAGTGGAGAAGGTCAACACCTGCACCACACCATATGCAACACATAGCCCTCCAGAACACCCACCATTACAGCTCTCACATAAAAGCACAAACCACACACCCACCATCGTGGAAGCTCTCAGTAGAAATCTACCCAAACAGCAGAGACCTCCAAGGCAGAAATGCTCTCGACCACCACAACACAGCACAAACCACAACACACATAGCTCACTTACACAGTGTGCCCCTCAACCTAAGCCCATAAGGCTTATTAGCTTGAGGGGCACAGCTTGCCCAATACACTAATAATAGGTGACTCGATAGTGAGACGCACTGATGTTCCACTCACTAGGTGGAATAAGGAGAAGGTAACAGTCAGCTGTCTATCAGGTGACAGAATCCGACACATAACACAAACACTCACGTCACTCCACAACAAGTACAAGTATGACTCTGTCACTGCCCATGTGGGTGTAAATGATCTGAGATGTACCTCCCTGGACTACATGAAAAGAGACATGGAGGAGCTCTTGGATTATGTGGCCTAGGCAGGTATGACCCTAGCCCTGAGCAGCATCCTACCATCACCCAGAATCATACTGCAGTACAAGTAGAAAATGATTGACTTCAACAATTGGCTACATTTCTGGTGCCATTCTAAGGGGATCCAGTATCTGTCTCTTAGGATGACATGATTGACAGACCTTGATGCTTTGCCAGAGATGGCCTGCATCTGTCACCTCTTGTTTTCCAGACACTGGCTAAGGCCTTTGCCACCTCATAGAGCTTTTTTTTAGACGATGTCCCAAAGACCAAATTACCACCATAACAGCTATAAATAAATTCAATCTGATGGTCATGCTGCCCAATGCTAGAAGTCTAAATCTGAAGATGCACATGCTCGAAGTACTCCTCCAAATGGAGAACATCAACATTTGTGCTGTAACAGAGACCTGGCTTAAAGCAGCAGAAAGCAACCCTGTGCTACCAGGCTATATAACTCATTCCACACCTTTCAGCCCCAGAACATGGACCAAAGCTCCAAATGAGGTGGTGTCTCCATATTCATAAAGGATATGCACACCTCCAAACTAGTAGCCAGCATAACACATCTAAGATACTTCAGGTACAGCTAACATTGGGTAAGATGATGATTCAGGTCATAGCCTGCTATACGTCCCCAACCATGCCCCAAGACTCTCACTCCATGTTCCTAAGCACCCTGGAAATGATTAGGGTCCAACCCAACACTCTCATACTAGGTGACGTCAACTACCCCTCCATCAACTGGGAAAACTACTCATGCACCAATACACTGGCCCACCACTTCCTGGAATTTATCAATTCCAATGCCCTGGCCCAGCTCATTCTTACCCCCACTAGAGGAAGCAACATCTATGACCTGGTTATTATAAACATGTGCAACTGTTGCTCTACACCGAAAGTTAATTTCTCCCTGGTTAGATCCGACCACAAATTAATGACCATGGAAATCAACATTTCACTCGCTCCCCTGCAAAGGTAACCACTATGAAAAACTTCTCCAGAGTTGACTTTGGGCTCCTAAAAACGGAGGTGGCTAACTTCACGGCACCCATATGAATGGAAAATAGATGCATGACTGCTGAATCATACACCAATGCACTGTATGAATACGTACATAAATGCATGGAACTAGCCATACCCACAAGAACCAAGATGTTCTCCTCCAAAAAAAGGAAGCCAATCTGGTGGTCTCCTGCCATTAATAAACTCCACAACAGAAGGAAGAAACTGTAGCAGAAAAAGGTGAAGTTCCAAGACAGGAAAAACTCCCTTATCCTCAACAAAAAGTTGAGATCCCTCATCAAAACCTCTAAAGCCAGCTATGAAGGCAGAATTGCAGCAGACACTAAAAACAACCACAAAGCCTTCTATAGTTATATCAAGAATCTCCATGGCAATATCCAGGTTTGCTCTGAGTTACTGCACAATGGTACCTCCTATACTGAGCCAACAGATATTGCCAGCAAAGTCAGAGAGTGCTGACAGCTATGTCTTTATTCCATCGGATAGCACACACATACACACACACACACACACACACACACACACACACACACACACACACACACACACACACACACACACACACACACACACACACACACACACACACACACACACACACACACAATATGTGACCATCAATTACAGTCACTTGCATGGCTTCAGGTGTTAGCATTAAATTAATGAATCAATAAATAAATAATTGCCATAGAAGAATTTATCTTATCAGTACACTATGGTCAAAATACAGCATGCAATCCACTGTAACCACCCGCACCTCAGTACATCTCAACAGCTTAGCACAAGAATCAATCTAAAAGCTTAAAAATAATGGGAGACAGGACCAAAATCAGAGACAAACATTGTCCATATAAACTTAATAACAGAGTTTAGATTAGTGTGTATTTTTTCTGAATGACTGCCATTATTAAATGAATGCAATCCTGAATGATTTGAAAAAAATATATACATCACACAGAGCAGACCAAAATATGAGACAAAAATAAGAGACATTTTGCAAAATCAGTCTGTAAAGAGCATTGGCAGCCATGAATTTCCACATACTAAGATTGTGACTGTTACAACTTTGCACACTTTTCTTTTTGCTCTATGTGGCAGAGAGATACTTAAATTGCCTAGGCTGCACATTTCATGCTTTTTTTCCATTGGATATTTGTTTCTTGAGTGATACTTAAGTACACAGAGAATGTCTGTGTTTGTCTTTTCTGATATGACTCAAGGCCTGCAAAAACTTCAAGCACTGTTAGTGAATCACTGCTGGTTGTTTTAAGGTGCCCACCCTTACTGGAGATTGAGCTTCATAAGCTCTTGCGTTTTCACACTGTTGTTTATATCTTGAATTATTTGCCTTTCCTTGTGCTTATTTTGGAAAAAAAAAAGAAAAAAGTGCATTTTGCCTGTCATTGTCTGATTGATTTACTTGCTGTGAATTCATTGTCTAGCTAGCTGTTGGATAACGTAGTGTATTTGTACACTCTAGCAAGCTCTTTGCTATGTTTTTACATTAAGAAGACACTGGATTTTCCATCTAGTTGCAGTGGATGGTAACCTAGTCTGTATAGCCTGGGGAAAGACATTAGAGAGTCCTACAAATAGTTGTTTTATTGGCTGGAGGGTTTATTAATCAGCTTACCTTGTTTTTAGTGCCTTTATAAAGTCTGCACAATTGAGTGGCTCCTGACTCATTTCTACAAAGGAAAGTACCTTTATTGAATAATCACACTTTTATAAGCTGTTTAAAGTACACTGCTGTATCTTGAATTATTTATTGCCTTTCCTTAAGTTTAAGTTTGTTTGTGGTAGGATTTTTACTCTGGGCACTCTTTTATTTATCTCGTGGCAGTAGGTGTTTACCTGGTCTATCTGTGCTGGGAAACACACAAAGGTGCTCTAAGTGTAATCATTTTATTGGCCAGAGGGCTCAGTAGTCACATTTCTTTATTTCCAATTGCGGTATAAATTTGGCACATTTGTACAGAGTTGCTCGCTATGCCAGCACCCTGTACAGATGCAAACATCTAGAAGCATTGCTTATTTTCATTATACTGCAAAAGTTTACTCTGCTTTTTATTTTTATTTTTTGCACTTCTTTAAAGTTTAAAGTTGCATTTTCAAGCTGTTGTAAGGACTGCTGTTCTGCACTGAAATACATTGTATCTTGTGTTTCTTAGTTAGTATTAGGCATCTGTTTGAGGTTCCTTAACACTTCGGCTCCAAATCAATCATTTTACTTTAAGAAAGTCAAAGGTCTGTACTCTTGTGGCAGTTGACTAATTTCATCTATATGAGTCAGGAATTGCTGGTGGAAAGCTCAATTGTGTGTGTTTACCTTGAGTGGTCTTTTGGCATAGTTAGTGTAAAAGTTGCTTTTTTCTAATCTTATATAAGTCTCATATTTGCTAAAAGCTGATCTTCACAAAGCAGCAATTACTGGTGCCTTGTATACATGCAGTCAGCAGAAGTTGAAATTTCCCTATAAAAACAACCTCAGAACTTTACCTCAGTCCCGTCTTACCTTTTTTATAGCACACAGAACTATCTCTGCTCAGAGATCATCTGGTTTAGTACAGGGCAGCATTGCTGGTTAGTTAAATGCAGATTATACCAAGTAAGCACCCTTCCCTTATCTGGTTACAAACCTTTATCCTTTCAAGAACACATTACGACCTGCAACCATGGACGGGCACTTTCCTGCTATTTCTGCATCCAGCTTGGTGGACATGGGCATCCTTAGGCAAAGTAACAATTCCCTTATGTACATTGACGACCAGTTAATTCTCAAACAGAGAAATAAAGTGAGAGATGTAGTTACACATTGACACTGGAGGCTAGACTCAAAAGGCAACAAATAGCTTGCCAACGACTGACACATATCACTTACCATGTCTGCAAAGGGCCACACACCTAGACCCACATATGCAGAGTTGCTCACATGTAACTTACCCAAACCTCAAAGGTCTCTCAGGCGCAGTTCTCAGAAACTCCACATGCATGCAAACAAGAATATTCTCATCACAACACATAAAGCCACATCTCATTGTGTCTCAACTACTAAGCCCATAAGGAGAAACACACCACAATCCAATATTCTGGTCATAGGAGACTCCATTGTGAGACACACTGACGTGCCTCTTACCAGTCTGGGTAAGGTGAAAGTTACAGTTAGTTAGTTGCCTGTCAGGGGCTACGATTTGGCAGATTATGCAAGCACCAGGTCACTTACTACTAAGTACCAGTATGACTCAGCCATGGTCCATGTGGGAGTGAATGACCCCAGAAATGCCTCCTTGGACTATATGAAGAGAGATATGATTGAGCTCTCAGAATATGTGTCACAGTCAAGTATGAGCCTATTCTAGCCTTGAGCATCATTCTATCATGTCCAAGGATGATACCACAATACCAGCAGAAAATGATTGACTTTAACAATTGGCTTAGCTACTGCTATCATTCCAAAGGGGTCCAGTACTTGTCACCCTGGGAGGACATGGCTGATAGACCACACTGCTTTGCCAGGGGATGGTCTTCCCCTGTCACCTCTAAGCTTTTAGATATTGGCCAAAACATTATCCACCCCCAATAATGCCTTTTTTAGGCATTGCCAAAAGGACAAACCTCCCAACATAGCAAAAGCTACTCAAGACAAACTAAAGGTGTTACTGCTCAGTGATAGGAATCTCAACAAGAAACAGCACTCCCTGGAAGCTCTTCTCACCCTGGGAATGCTGAAATCTGTGTAGCTGAAACATGGTTCAAAGCCACGGAAAGCACTGTAGCAGTGCATGGCTATAACACTTTTCATACATTCTGACCACCTGCTGAACATGACGGAGCAAAAGGTGGAGGTCCAGCTATCTACATAAAGAATAAGCAAACCTCATAACTGGTCCAACAGCATGACATGCTTAAGCTACTCCATGTCCAACTAACCATGGGAAAAAATCCATTACCATATTCTTGCTAGTTACAGATCCCCATCATGAACCAGGAAACCCATACATCATACCTGAAGTTACTAGAATCACTCACCATCCAGCCCAATGCCACACTCATGAGTGATTTTAATTTGGAGGCATACATGACCACTAACATGCAGGTCCAAAGATTTCTTGACTTTATAAATTCAAATACCCTGAAGCAGCTAGTCTGCACTCCCTCTCAGGGAATAAATATCCAAGATCTGGTACTGCAAAAACTTTAAGAACTTCTCTTAGGTAAATGATCCCTTTATTAAGACCCAGCATAGCTAGTTTCCAAGCTGCCTCCAAATCCAGAAAACACAGAAACCCATGCAGATGCATAGACAAAAGCCCTGTATGACCATATAAACAACTGCATAGAAACAACAATACCAGACCAAAATAAACCCAGGTCAAACCACAAATACAAGCCACTTCTGGTCATAGGAGACTACATTGTGAGACACAGGGCAGGATTCACGAAGCCTCCGTGTAAGAGGTACAAGGTTTACACGGAGGCTGCAGTTAAACGGTGTGACGTCAGCATGTCATGCATATGCATGAGGGCATGCTGAATCACACCTAAGGCTTTCACGGTCCATGGAAGACAGTAGGGGGCGTGTCCATAGGCCTAGCCCTGCAAGCGGACATGCCCCCAGAAGAGTAAAAGTGCCTAAAGTAAACCCCCACAACAGAGTACGCGGAAATGTGAATAAACACAACACAACTCATGCCCGCACAGACTATGAACATAAAATTATATAAATGAACATGTTATTTTTTTTTAAATTGTAAAGATGTTTGCCCGTGAGTGCGCTCGTTTGCACGGGCATGCCTGTAGCTCAGCCACAGTTAGCAGTAAGTGGAAAAGCATATAAGAACTAACTATGCAAAGTAAGCCAAAAAGCAATAGCGTAGTAGTAGAGATGTTGGCTGAAAAGCAGGCAGTCATGGTTTCAGCCCCCACAACATCAATTTTTATTTTCAGTAAAATAAGCACAAAACAAGTCCCTGATATATATGTACACCTATAAAATTATATTTTATGTAAAATGTAATGAAATAGGCCATTTATTTTGAAGAAATGTGAGATAACAAAATAATAACAAATGCCAGATGTGCCTATAGCTGAGCTACAGTTTAACAAGGTGAGTGCATCTGCCGTAGGTGAGCAGTGGTTTAACAGGCGTAAAATGAGTGCCTGAAGGTGAGCAGTGGTTTAACAGGTGCAAAATGAGTGCCTGTAGGTGAGCAGTGGTTCAATAGGTGCAAAATGAGTGCCTGTAGGTGAGCCCTGGTTTAACACGCTGAAATTGTGTGCCCCTAGCTGAGCTGAGCGTAATATGCGTGCTGACAGCCAAATGAGGTGTAAACCAGCGTAACACGTTTCCGTGGAGCTGCGCACTGCGTCAACAAGCTAACCGACGGGCAACGTTGAGAAAGCTGTAACAAAACTGCCTTTACACAGACACACCTCCTAGCCTGTCAAGACAGTCATAAAATATAAAAAGCAGTGGCAAGGTTTGAACCCAGGATACCATGCACCATAGTCAAGGTACTGAACCACTAAGCCATGACAACTGCATTTAGAAATGCAGTAATAGCAAATATATAGGAATAAATAGAAAGAGGAGCATGACAAAGCAGGTTTTGTGAAGCTGATACAATTCCAAAATGGCCAATCACAGATAAGTGTGGGAAAAACGGCATATATAAGCCCCATAGGCAGGAATACACAGCATAACCGATTGTAGAACTAACTTGCAGCCAGCATGTCAGGAGTAGGTGAGGGTAGTTGCTTCCGAGCACAGATGTGGGGCGTTTAGGAGTCCAGATATATGGTTTGGCTCCTTGTCCACAATCATGAGGCCCAACTCATGCAGGGCCAGGTCCTGTAGGGAGCATATAGGGCTGAGGCGTGGGACCCGTTGGCTCATGATCTCACCAGTGCCACAGGGATTCCAAGGACTGGTGAGCAGGTCCGTCACCACCATGTGGACCTGAAGAGATGTAAGCAGGACCAACTGAACCTTTGGATCCAGGAGGCCCGGCAAATGCCCAATGCCCCACTACTGAGTAAGTTACATCTAATTATGTATGTAAGAAATTAACCTAGCTGATATTATGGAGATGTGTATTCCAATATTACTTTATTTATATTACAACTGCAAGTGTCCGTTCTGTGCCTATGGCGACAGGCTGGTGTGGTTGTGCCACCAGGCAGGTCAGTAATCCTCTCCCTGTAACTGTAAATACATATAAAAGTATGACAGGTGGCAAAAGAGTGCAGTGTAGTCACTAAGTAATAATATGTGCAAGTAACAGTGTAAGAGTGTTTGCAAGTATTGCTTGATTACAAAAGTGTGTTGCAGTCTGTAATCCAAACAGAAAAATGAAAATGTCTGAAATAAAGTCTGAAATAAAGATGCCCCACCTGTAATATAATAGCACACAACCTGCAGCAGGCTGAAAAGTACAGCTGCATAAGATGAGCAAAACACATGTGTGAAATATATCCCTGTTGAAATACTGAAACATGACAGAAGTGAGACTGTTGGAAAGGACTGTAATAACTACAGGTAAAACATGTCAATAAAGCCTAGAAGTAAGTACCATCCTGAATTGTAAAAATAAAACAAGTGAGAGAGTGTGAGAAAGAGTTATGAATCCACCAATAAAGTAGTAATAACTCCTGAATAAAGTATACTGCAGTCAGTACAGAATGAAATGAATGTGACAAGCAGAAACAAACTGCAAAATGTGTTCAAAATGTTCCTGCTGCTGGAATGTGTATCCCAAAATCTGGATATGTTGCTCTCAGTCTGCAATATGCAGATAGTATGATTGTCTGAAATACCAAACATCCACAGTTGTCTATAGCTATATAAAGCAAATGTAGCAGGATGATGTAGCTGAACAGAGCCAGATGTGAACGTGTATGAATAAAAATGAAAATGTATACTGATGTAGCAGTAACATTCCTATCACCAACTTGAAGTGGTTATCACATAGGAAACTGTAGGTAGAACTGTAGTGTGTATATATCTGCAGCTATTAGAAATGTACAGCATATGTATTGGTATTTGAAGGTATTAATTATATTTTCTTCACCCTACCCTATAACCACATATAATCCATTCCACGTGAAATTGGTATGTGCAATCACAATTAACACCCCTGGACATTTGTCCTGTTGGGTCATACATACTTGCATGTATGTTGATGCATCTGCCCTGTTCATACATCCAAACCTGATGGCCTGTTGCCATCAATCAACCCTGCATGTTGTTGGACTGTGTATTGCTGTTCAAATTATGCATGTGTTATGCTCGCTGTTCAATGGTGTGAATATCTGGGTGTTTGATTAATGGGAATACTAATGCATGCTGTTACAACCAATTGCAAATGGTATTGTATGCTACTAACCCAAACTGTCATGACATAATGCAAAACATAGGATGACAGGGAAGGCGGGTTCCAGCGGACCCACCTCTCCCACCTCAGCTGGCGAGTGCACCTGGCAGTAGTGCCCAGTCTGGACCCTCCTCCGGTGGCCCTGTGCCACCTGCAGGTGGAAGCGCTGCAGGGGATGGGGCCCGTTCCCCCCTCTGCAAGCGTGGCCAGAGGAGAACCACCACTCACCCTCCACAGCGTCCGTACTGTGGTGTGTAGGGAGATTCAGGAAGCTGTTCTTGGGCCCCTACGCCAGCTTGAGGCACAGGTGGCACAACTAACGGGCATGCCTGTTACACGGCCTACACAGCCCCCAGCACAGCCCCGTCCTGGCAGTGAAGGTACAGTGGCAACTGCCCATGGGTGGGGATATCAGTTCCACTGTTGCCATCTGTGGGCTCATGGGCTCTGGATATCCAAACCTCCGTCCCCGTCAGTTGTGTAACTCCCCCCACACATGTCATACACCACCCCTGTATGCGTCTTGTTTGTCTTGTCTGTTGACCTACCCAACCTACCTCCCCAGCTATACCGACTTCCTTTTCCTGACATACCACTCTCATCTGAAAAAAAAAAAAAGGGCACTCTGTACCCACAAAAAAATTACGCCCCATACATAGCTGCCCATTTCGCACACATGTCTGCTGGACATGGAAACTGTCAATTACAATTATCTGTACAAAAAGTATTATTGTTGTCCTTACACCTCTCTCAGGGGTGGAAGGTTTCAAATGTCACACCAAATTACAAACATATGCACAGCTGTTGCTGATGAAGAAATGGGAAGCTATGGGCCTTACCTACATCCCTCCTGCAAAACCGAAGCTTGTTTCCCTACTGTCTTACCCTCTTTGTGACCCCCTTTTCACCACTTTCCTGTCTCCCCATTTTCATTTCTTTCAAAGAAAATAGCGTGGGTGCGCGCACGAGTAAGCACTTTTAAGCGGTTGTAAGCGGGTGTGCACGGAGCTGAATGCCAGTGCGCATGCGGGAGCTCCGTGCAAACCAGTGCTAACCCGGTTACAACTGCTTAAAAGTGCCTTAGTCACTCTGAATGACAGGTCCTGTAGTCTGTTCAAAAGCAAAATAAAATACCACTGTCAGTCCCAAACCCAGGACCTTAGAAACAGTAGTCTGCATGACTTACCACTAAACCATGACTGTTATATAAGAGCATTGTGCTACAATAACTATATCATGTAATAGTAGGAATGAATGTAAAGGGAATATAAGATGTGTAGTACACAAAGCATGTCATGTATATTTACTGTCAAATCTAGTGGATTTCTATAATAGTAGTGTGTGAACAGAAACAGCCATGCTAGTTGGTAGCTAGTAGGTAATAATGTCAGTGTAGCACCTTGCAAGCCACACACCACAAGTCCCACAGGAAAGCACACACACCCATATTAACAGTAGTAGTAGTAGTAGTTGTAGGTGTCAGTTTACATACACACTTAGTACAGGAAACAGGAGAGATGAATGGAGAAATGTTAATCTACAACACAGCCTGGATTATGAGAGAGATACTAAACTTTATACTCACAGAACAGTGTCCACAGCATACCAGCATGGTCCCTGCCCTTACAATCTGAAAGGGCAACGCCTATCTCACATACCCTTTTATAGCACTGTCCTGAAATCACAGTGAGAACTGCAATCAGTACACAACTGGCTGCATGCAATTAGTAAATGCTGGCTAACAATTGGTGCAGAGGCCATCACATGGACATATGCAGATACCTACAAAAGCATCCTGTACTCCCAGTCCACGCATGCAATACTTTCATTGCACCGTCTGGAGGCAGAGAGAGAGTGTGAGAGAGAGAGAGAGAGAGAGAGAGAAAGAAAGAAAAAAAGAAAATAAAAACACAAACAAAAAAGTACAGTTTTGTACCTACCATAAATGTAGATGTCCAATAAATATGCAACTGCAGTCATAACATATGGGTTTTCCTGCCTCAGGCAGCCCTTGGTCGGCCGGATTCCAAAGTCTGGGTCTGGCGTCGGCTGGTGTCGCCTCTTCTGAGACGTCAGAATGGCTGGAGTATAAAGGCATTGGCCGACGCCATCTTCTTCAGTGTTTCTTGCCCCAGATGCCAGCTGCCCTCCTAGGAAGGCTAAATTTGGTGAATGGATAAAGAATTCCAGACATGCACAACAGTAATAAACAGATACACCATAGAGATACCCCCAGCTAATAGGAATAGGGGTAGTGGACCCATAAAGAAGGTTGCAGAGGGGTAGGAGGGTGGGAGAATCTGACTGCAGTTGCATATCTATCGGACATCTACATTTATGGTAGGTACAAAACTGTACTATGTCCTTCAAGAATGCAACTGCAGTCATAACATATGGGTTGAATACCATAGCCAAGCTGGGGGTGGTTGGAACTAAGAAAGTGATGGTGTAGGTAAAATGCCCTGCAGGACTGCCGAAGCAAAGCCTGCTCGGGATCTGGAGTATAAAGGCAGGTTGTAGTGCTTGGTAAATGTATGCATGGAGCTCCATGTAGCAGCCTCTAGAATGTCCTTTGTAGCCACTCCTCTTAGGAAAGCTGTGGATGTGGCTATAGCTCTGGTGGAGTGTGGCCTAATATTGGCTGGCACACCTTTTCCATGAAAGGAATAGCAGAATCTGATGCAGTGTCTAATCCATTTGCAAATTGTTTGTTTGGAGATTGCTTTTCCTTGTACTCCAGCAGCATAGGCTACAAGCAGTTGGTCAGACTTTCTGGTGGCCTTAGTTCTGTCCAAGTAGTAGTGTAGTTGCCTGTGTATGTCCAAAGTATGCAGCAGTGCTTCCCCCCTGTTTTGAGGATTGGGGAAGAAAGTAGGCAGGTGAATGGCTTGATTTAGAGACACCCTGGAAATTACTTTTGGCATGAATGAAGGATTGGTTCTTAGAGAGACTCTGTCCTGATGAAAAATGAGAAAAGGAGGTACTGCCATGAGTGCCTGTATCTCCAAGACTCTTCTTGCTGATGTGATTGCCAATAGGAAAACCATTTTCCATGAGAGAAATTGCATTTCTGAAGTTGCTGCTGGTTCAAAGGGAGGAAGAGTTAATTTTTCCAAGACGAAGTTGAGGTCCCATGCAGGTACTGGCAGTTTCCTGGGAGGTTTGATATTCTTTATCCCCCTTAGGAACTGTCTTAGCAAAGGATGTGAAAACACCGGTGGATCACAATTGTATTTTGCTGATATTGCTGAGGCATGAATCTTTATGGAAGAATATGAGAGACCAGTATGAAACATTTCTGCCAAGTATTCCAATATCTGAGGTATACTCAATACTGTTGTATCCTGACCCCTGTTAGCATTCCAGATGATGAATCTCTTCCACTTGGCTGAATAGGTTTTTCTGGTGGAAGGTCTGCGTGCTTCCAGTAAGATCTCTTGAACTTTTTTGGAAAGAGATATCGGAAGGAGTTATGGTAACCTCCAGGCTGTCAGATGCAATGTTTTCAGGTTTTGATGAACCGTCCTGTAATTGTGTTGTGTTAGAAGCAGAGGCCATAGGGGCAGAGGCCACGGTTTGGTCTGAGTTATGCTCAACAGCAATGGGTACCAGTGCTGCCTTGGCCAGTCTGGAGCTATCAAAATGCCTGTTGGTTGTTCTGCTTTGATCTTCAGTATCACCTTGGTCAGCAGTGGTAGAGGAGGGAATGCATAAATTGTTAGGGACTTCCAGCTGAAGGAGAGAGCATCCGTTTTCCAGGCTAGAGGATGGTGGGTCCTTGTACAGAACTTTTCCAAGTGATGATTCATGTGGGAAGCAAAGAGATCTATGTCCGGTCTTCCCCATGTCCTTGTTATTTGTGAGAAAATGTGAGGATGCAGCATCCATTCATGTGGATCCAAGAAATTTCTGCTCAGCTTGTCTGCCAGTACATTGTCCTTGCCTGGCACAAACTGGGATTGCAGATGTATCTTCAGACTTAGGGATTTTTCCCAGAGAATCATTGTTAGTCTGCAGAGGGGATAAGAATGAGTGCCTCCCTGCTTGTTTATATACCACATAACAGTGGTGTTGTCTGTCCTTATTAGCAAATGTCCTTGTTGAAGTGATTTTTCAAAAGTCTCGATTGCATGTATCACTGCCAACATCTCTTTTTGGTTTATGTGCAGATGCCTTTCCCTTGGAGTCCATTGACCTTGAATGCATCTGCCCTCCATGTGTGCCCCCCCCATCCATGGTCTGAGGCATCTGTTGTAATCATTTGACCTGCTTGAGGTTTGTTGAAAGACATGCCTTTGTTTAACTGACATGCTTGAGCCCACCACAAAAATTCTCTTTGCAGACATGGAATGAGTGGGATTACATCCTCTAGGCTTTGGCTGTGTTGGGACCATAAGCTTTTTAAGTACCATTGCAGCTTTCTCATATGAAGTCTTGCCAAAGGTATCAGAAGAATGCAAGATGCCATGAACCCCAGGGCCTGCAGGATTTTCCTTGCAGTCAGCTGGGATAGCTTTGCTAGGCCTTTGAAGTACTCTGGTAACTGCTGTTGTTTTTCCTCTGTGAGATAAGCCATCTGTGTTTTTGTGTCCAGTTTGGCTCCTAGGAAAATAATCTGTTGGGATGGCAGAAGTCTTGATTTCTGAATGTTGACTGTGTATCCCAAGGCCTGTAGTAATTGAATGACATAGTCCAAGTTTGCTATCAAGGTTTGCTTGTTGTCTGCTTGTATGAGGCAGTCGTCCAGGTAGGGGTATATTTGAATCCCTGGAGTCTGCAGTGTGCCACTACTGATGCCAGGCATTTCGTGAACACTCTGGGTGCAGTAGATAAGCCAAATGGCAATGCTGAGAATTGATAATGCTCTGTCCATGCAAGAAATATGAGGTATCTTCTGCAGCTTTGTCTGATTGGGACATGCAGGTATGCCTCCTTGAGGTCCAGAGTGACCAGCCAAGACCCCTTGCCCAGCATGGGAAGGAGTTGCTGCAACGTCAGTATTTTGAACTTTGGCACAATGAGATAAGTATTTAGAGTAGACAAGTCCAGTATAGGTCTCCATTTGTTTTCCTTTCTTGGAACAAGGAACAGTCTTGAATAAAATCCCTGGCCTTGTTCCTGTGGAGGGACCTTTTCTATTGCTTTTATATTTAACAGCTTTGAAACTTGAATGAGTGCCTCTGCCCTTTGATGAAGTGGCAGGTTTGGCATGCCTTGTCTTATTGGTAAAGTATGGAAGTGGAATCTGTAACCTTTGTCTATTAAATCCAGAATCCAGTTGTCCTTGGTTAAGATATGCTAGTTTTTTGAGAATAAGGATAATTTTCCACCCAAAGGTGCTTCTCTTTGAGCCTTTGTAGGTGGTATGAAAGTCAAGTCATTGTGGTTGTCCTTGTGGTGCAGCTGGACTGCCTGCGCCACTTCTTTGATTTGGTGTTGCCATTGGCGGCCCCTGTAGGAGCCTCGGTATTGCCCTCTCCCTCGGGCACGCCTGTTTTTTCCCCTTTGAAACTTGTCAGTGTCTGGAAAGGACCAATTCTTTGAAGGCCAATTCCTGCTGAATCTGGGTGGCTGAACCTGGAGGAAATCTTTGACTGTCTGTACTGATTTAGCTTTTTCCTCAATGGACTTCAACACATCTTGTGCATTAGCACCAAAAAGCTTCTGTTTTTCCAGAGGTGCATCAAGTAACTTTACTTTAACATGGTCTGGCAGTGGCAGTTCTTTTAACCAAGCATGTCTACGTATAACAGCCCCAGTCATAGCTGCCCTACATGAAGCCTCCAATGCATCATAACCACACTGAAGAAAATGATTGCTAACCTGCTGAGTGTTATGTACTAGATCTTGCAATGCCTTTCTATCAATAGGCTCAGTAGAGGCTAGCTTTTTCTGTAAATCATCCAGTAAAAAATCCTGGTACTGAAACATATGAAAAAGGCAGTTAAGTGACCTCATGGCCAGGGTGGTAGAGGTATAAACTTTTTTACCTTATCTCTCCAGGGACCAAGCTTCCCTATCCGCTGGCAGTGGATTCTTGGCTGTGGAAGTAGCCACTCCCTTGGAGCCCTGTGAAATAGTTTCTAGATCCACAGAATGGGCCTTAAAGAGATGTTTGTGGGTATCAGGGACCCTTTAATATCTGTCTGGCTTGACAGGAGCAGGAGGGAGAGAATCAGGGTTAGCACTGGAGTCAGAGAAAACATCATCCAGGACATCCATAACTGGAGGGATAGCTAAAGGTCTGTGCTGGGGTAGCTTGAGGAAGGTACGTAGCCTTTTCCTGAAATCAGAGAATTCCTGACCTTGCCATTTAAAATGCTCCCTCATAGAGTGTAGGACTTCACCGAACGAAAAATCCTCTGGAGGAGAGGCAGAGGGAATTGATTCCTCAGCATCAGAGTCCTCATAGGCCTGGAAGGATTCTTCTTGGGTATCTGAAGGCTCAGAGTCCCCAGAGGCTTCATCTGAAGAGAGGTTGTCGGCCTGCTCAGTTCTGGGCCTTTTCTCTGCAGGCGGCTGAGAACCTCTGTCTGGATGAGGCTGAGACCCCCTGATAAGAGAAATAAGATCTGCAGCAAGAGACATGATCTGTTTATCAGAAGAAGGGGCCTGGGCAGTAGGTTTAGGATGGGCCTTGGCCTGGCTGGTGGCCTTAGCATGTGCAAAGGCCTTGATGGACATGGATACAGGAGGCCTAGCTGCCCCACGTGCAGGAGTAACCTTGTCCAGAGGAATGGTGTCGGGTAGATCCAGAACTTCGGTTTCTGGAGGAAAGTCAACAACCGGCACCGGTGTAGACTTCAAGACCGCAAGACCGAAGGACGAGTTAACGCTGTGTCGTCGGCCTGGATTGGTTGAATTACCGCTTCCGAAGGGACCGAAGCACTCATGGAGGGTTTAGGAGGAGTATCGGTGGAGGACGCGGGCCGAGGATGTCGGTCCCGGTCCTTTCATTTTTTGGAAGATTGAGTAGTCGGTTGTTCCGACGGCATGATATAAGCGAAAGATTTGCCGAAAAAGTCTTCGGCAAATTCTGCCCGGCACCTGAAAGTGCACTTATTAAAGCAAGCACAGGCAGCACAGGCTGAGACGTCGTGGTCTGGGCCCAGGCAAGGTAGGCAATAAGAATGTAAGTCCTTATGAGGTATTTGTTTACCACAAGACAAACAATTATTAACTTTCTCAATTTGTTCTGACATCGGCTGAGGCAAGAAAAAATGTTCCCCAACGGGGTACTTAGCTTTTAGATGACTTCGGTACGGAAAACACAGGAGCTGACCGACCAGCACTTGCGAACTGCTTCTGCTTCGGTCACCGTGCGGCAAGAAAGACTGGAGAAGATGGCGTCGGCCAATGCCTTTATACTCCAGCCGTTTTGACGTCGGAGAAGAGGTGACACCAGCCGACGCCGGACCCAGACTTTGGAATCCGGCCGACCGAGGGCTGCCTGAGGCAGGACAACCCATATGTTATGACTGCAGTTGCATTCTTGAAGGACATCTACACTTAAGAAAAACTAAGTTGAAGCTGTCATCAGTGACAGTATCAAGCTGGGCTAGCAGCAGCAGGAACCTATACATATGGTAACGTAATCAGCTGTGACAAACACAGGTAATGTAAAGTAACAATTTAATAGTCTACATACTTTGAACTCTCCATATGTGTTATTGGTCTGTATCTATATGTATGTCTATGTGATAAGTTGTGTGTACGTTGTTTTACCCAAAGGGGATGACTATACATGTCATGCCATTCAGTGTTAGGCCATTATTCTAGTACCAGTTGTCCATTTCAGTGAGGCCTGTCTGTAGGATGTGTGTGTCAGCTGGTGTATCGACTATGGCGCCTAGTGTGCAGACATCTGAGAACTTTGTCACCCACAACCCGCCTATGTTTGCTTTCACATCTGAGAAGTAAATGCCAAACAAGAGGGGTCCTAGGACACAGCCCTGTGGGATACCACTTGTGACTGGCTTTGAGTCTGACATGGCTCCCGCAAATTTGACTTTATGGATTCTGTTGTTTAACCAGTTTGCAACCCATCATGTCACATATGGATTAACATTTAAGCTGATGAGCTTGTCTATGATGCCTGAGTGGGGTATTGTGTTGAAGGCCTTAGGCAAGTCCAGGTAGGCTGTATGGACTGCTTTGCCCTCATCAATGGCTGTAGTGACTGTTTGAAAAAGTCAACCAGGTTCAAAAGGCAGGATCAGCCCTTCACAAAACCAAACTGGGTGGGATCAAGTGTCTGTAGGTCCCCAATGTCGCTGTATATGAGTTCCATAATGAATCTTTCCATAGCTTTGCAGACCAGGCTGGTTAAGCTTATGGGGTGGTAGTTCCCAGGGTCTGTAGAGGTGTCTCCTTTGTGGAGTGAGACCACTGTTGCTGTACGCCAGTGTTCAGGTACATATCCCGTAGTAAGGCTAAGGTTAAATATCATTTTTATATGCAGTTGTAGCTTCTCTTGGAGTTCACGTAACACACATCCAGGGATACCATCAGGTCCCATTGATGCTGTGTGTTCTACTTTGCTGAGGGCGGCCCTCACCTGGACATCTGAGATGACATGGAGGTTACATTCAGCTGTGATAAGTATTTCTTCTTTTGGGGGAGAGGGAGGGGGGATATTTGCACTGGACCTGTCTGCCAGAATGTTGCCAATATCTGTGGGTTCAGTGAATTTTGTGTAGTTGTGTACTAACTCTGAGCATATCTGAAGCTTTTGGTCCATGTTTCTAACAAAACTGAAGAAGGCCTTGTGGTTATCTTTAGTGTCCTTGGCCATTTTTCTCTCAGAGTTGGCCTTGGATGTTGTTATGAGAGAACTTAGCTTTTTACTAGTGCTGACCACAGATTCCTTCCCTTTATGTGATTCTGCTGTCTTGCAGTAGCCTCCTTCTATCATTATACAATTTGTCTTTGGCTGGGGTCCACCAGACAGGATGCTTAACCTTTGTGCATAGGGTCTGGGTTAGAATTGTGTGTGCATGTTCCATGCATTCTTGGAGTTGTCCGTGGGAAGCATTTGCAAAGAGGTCAGCATTGTGGGTTGGGGCTTCCACTGGCCCAGTGGGCTGCATGGATACCATCTCAGTCCTAACAAGTGAAAATCTGTCTATTCACATATATTTCAAAGTAGTCTACTGTGCTGGTGGTGGTGGTGGGATATGTATATCCAGGCCGATTAGTTTGTGTCCAGATCACACTAGTGGATGACATTCCACATACAGTACCTTGTTATGAACCCCCAGAGTGAGGTGGTGCATTGGACCTGTCTCAGTGTGCTGACTGATGGGGCTTGGTACTATGTTGTATGGAATGTGGCAGGTATTGTTGCACAGGTGTCAGCTGAGCACTGATATCTGGCCATGTACATGTGTATCCACCAAGAGACACACGTGCTACATATGGGAGTAGTAGTATATCACTACAGTTGTGTATCATGTATAGTATGTGTGCCATATTTTGCTATCATAGTTTGCTGATATCCTGTTTGTGTTCTCTTTCAGGGACATGGCGTGTCAGCGAAATCCTGCCTACTCTGCTGCAGAAGATGAAGAGATACACCAGAGCCTGGTGCGGGATTATGACATACTGTTTTCCCACACCAGCCAGAATCAGCAGGAGAGGGCTGCACTGTGCCAAGACCTTGTCCGTAGGGTAAATGACATTGGCACGCATAATAGGACATATGAGCAGGTACGACATCACTGCAGTGATTTAATCAGAAATGTCCGTCAGCGTGTGTCGGATATCCACAGGCAACAGGTTGCCACAGGAGGTGGGGTGGCCACACATCCCCCCTCACCAGACTGGAGGGGCTACTCCTAAGTGTTGTGGCTCCAGCCCAGGAACATCAACAGCAATACACCTGCATTATGATGGAGGCTGGAGCCACACAGCAACACGACATGGAGCGTGCAGGTAATAAGCCATATATACACTTGACTGTTCTGTACACTGTTAGTTTATGCATGTGTAAGGTGTGTCCTTGGTATGTACCTGTCAACATAGTATGTAATTGTGCAGGTGTGATATTGCCAATATCAGCAGCTGACATGTGAAAGGCAACTGTTGTACTATGAACTGTATCATATGCAGTATCAATGGCACAGTTGTGCCCACTGACATTAATCCCCTCATTTCTGCAGGTCCCTCCAGTGTTACAGCAAGGCAGCCCATCCATACTGGTTTGTGGGTATTAACAATACCTATACTAGTCTTGATAGTGCTAGTAATATTAGTGTAACTCAGTAGTGCTCTGTGTGTATACTGTGGGGTGTGCATGTGTGCATGTGTGCATGTGTCCACGTGTGCATGTGTGCATGTGTGCATGTGTCCACGTGTGCATGTGTGCATGTGTCCACATGTGCATGTGTGCATGTGTCCACGTGTGCATGTGTGCACGTGTGCATGTGTGCATGTGTGCATGTATGCATGTGTCCATGTGTGCATGTGTGCATGTGTGCATGTGTGCATCACTGGTAACATTGTGTAGACATTGTAAACTGTGTTTCCTGTCTTCCTCCCACAGGTTCTGGTGCTGCTCTGGTGTCCTGCAGCAGGGAACCTGAATCTGGTGCCACAGGTACTGATAATGATAATATCTGTGTAATGGCACAAGAAGGTGTGTTAGGGTCCGTCACTGGTCAGCCAATTGACAGTACACAGCTGTCAACCCCATCATTGCGCACAGTCATCCTGCCAGTACATCCTATGTCACCAATGTCCCTAGGTGATGGACAGGATACAGTGGGCATTGACCAGGGTAATGTGGTATCTGTGGCACATGCTTCCCCACACAGCAGCCATGGGCAGGATCCTGAGATGGTACCACACAGACAGTTGCCCATGGGTTCTCGTGGGAGCATCCATGGGTGTACTGCCTCTGGTAGACGTGCCCAAAGAGGTCTGTCAACCTCAGCTATGTTTCGGGCTGTCATGCAGGCACAGTCACGTATGGAAAGGTACACCAGACAGGGTCTGAGGGAGCTGAGAGCATGTCGCACATCCATGACTGACAGTATGCGTGACATTGTGGATGCCAGCCGTAATTTCACTGATGTCATAGACAGACATTGTGGGGACATATTACAGCAGTTCCACAACTACATGTCCATGAGCCAGGGCAATGGTGGATGGTTGCGGCGTTGACATGGCTGTATGCCAGCAAAAGCAGCAGCTGGCAGTCGGCACAGATGACAACAGGCCCGCAGATGCCCCCAGAGTGCCAGCAGCAGCCCCAGCAATGCTGGGTCTGTGCTGTCATCAGACCGCCCCAGGAGACCACGTGCACGTGGCTCTGGACAGTCCCAACAGGGACCTGTGTCCAGTCAATGAACACCCACTTCTGATGACAGTACCCAGTCTGGCTTAGTACCGGATACGGTCCGTAGCACCCCTGCCAGGCACAGGTACCATGTCCATGGCCACAGACACTGATCTGTATGTCCTGGCAGGTACAGTCTGTGGCTGTCCACAAACTCCAATATATGGCAGCCATGAGGTGAAACTGTGTGCATGCATACACACATGAGAAATGTTAACACCTAGGGCTACCACATACATGCACGCACTGCATCAACAGTGCCCCACCCTGTACTGCTGTCCCTCACCAACACACATACACATACATGTCAATTGGTGGTATCAGTGGCAGACTCAGGCATACCTAGTTCACACCCTGTGCATATGATGAAACTGTGCCACCTCCTGCAATCTCTAACATCAGTGCAGGAACAGGTTAACATGTTGCTGATGCACAGGGTGACTACATAGAAGTGTATTAATAGTATCATGTTGGTAACAGTACAGTGTGCTGATATGATTGTGTGTATATCCCAGCATGCCTGATGCAGTAACTGTATGACTGTCCTGAATTGTTATCTACACCCATAGTAAGTACCATAGTGTAACAGCTGCACATTTTTGCAAACTGGTGGTAAGGATGTCAACAGATAGCCACATACATAGGTAGCACAGGGGAGAAGGTAATGCAAGTAGTGATATGCAATGATGGACATGTACACTAATGGTGGCATGTTGCCCACAACAACTATGCAATGTGGATGTTTGCGCATGTTGATATGTGTGCAGTACCAATTTAATTTAAATTAAATTAAATTTTAAATAATTTCAGTTTTACCATGGACATCTGAGGTGTGCATTCCTGGGTACATGTTTATAGTGCCTGCATATTTGCACTGTTACCTACTGGAAGTGGTACCCCTTCTTTGTTGTACAATGGACTACTTCCAGCTCTGCTTACTGTAGCTTTGTTTGCATGCATGTTTGCTTGAAGTTCCCTGGAACACTGATTCCACCTGCAATGCAGATTTACAGAGCTTCTGTGGATTCCTAGTGACATCTGCATAGCTTAGTATACGTATGTCAATGTCTCACTTGACAGAACATCACTGTCTGTCCTGTTCGCATGTACGTTGCCTGTGACACATTTCATATGACTTACCTGGCATTTGCCCACGTGTGCAGTCATAAATGCCAGCACTATGAAATCAGAAGCGGTACACCCACACATACTCACCTTCAGTATGTTGTTCCCCATTGGCCCTATGTGTTGGTAATCACCATGGCAATCACACTACTATGGTAGCATGTGCAAAGATAACTTGTGAATCACCTATATGGTCCAGTTGTGGAATATGTGAGTCATGTGGCAATGTCACAGCTGCCACATGTATGCAGTCAACCCTCTCCCCTGGCCAGGAACATACAACACGTGTGAGATGCAACCACATAGCCAATCTGGGGACTGAGCACTCTGAACCCAGTACTGGCATACCCTGTCAGGTGGCATGACATACTACAGTGACTACAATCCCAGTCTGACATAGACCTGCACTGACAGCAATCCAAACACATGAACTCACTGGGGCATACTTGGAGCCTCAGAATAGCATCCTGCCTGAGTATCACACACTTCCGCAGCTGGTACACAGGCATACATTAAGTCAGAACAGAGCACATGCCACACATGGCACACACATCCTGTGTGCCAAACACTCACAGCCTGTAGGGCTACACAATACACCTGCTACAGATGTGTCAGGTACCTCTCTTGGCTGGTGCAGTGGGGTCCCGCTCAACAGGCTGTACATGGTGAAGGTCACAGTGATATGCCCGTGGGGCACTATGGTCCACCACATAACACATGCATACAGGTCAGTCAGAGGCATGGACACATATGACTCAGTAATTGTCCATGCCACTATGGATGACCTGAGATGTACCTCCCTGGACTACATGATAGGGAACATAGAAGGGCTCTCTCAGCATGTGGCATGGGCTGGTATGAGCCTGACATTGGTTGCCATCATACCCTCACCAGGAATGCTACCACAATATGTAGGAAGGGTGTTCTATGTCTACATTTTGCTCAATCTCCAATGTCATTCATAGGGTATCCAATGGCTGTCAGCATGTGCTTACATGCTAGGGAAGCCACAATGATTTGCGAGGAGCAGCTTGCATGTGTCACCCATGGGCCATTGTATATTGGTGAAGCCTCTTAATACACACATAGTGCCTTTTGATGCAGGGCTCAGATTACATAGCAGGTATCACATGGGATAGGACACTAACAGTAATGCTATACAACATCAGCAGTGTACACCGCAAGATGCATGCACTGGACACTGTCCTCTGCACGGTAAACTGCAATATCTGTGCAGTAACAGATTCCTGATTCATGGCTCACAGGTGCAACCCATCACTGCCAGGTTATACCTCATACCATGCCTGTTGTCCCCTACACATGTACCACACATGAACAGGAGGGAGGTATCTCAAGGCACCACAGATACACACACCTCCAGGTTGTTGGCACAGCACAAAGCATCAGGGCCTATCCATGTGCAGCTAACAGTGTGTTGGACTGCCTTCTGGTTCATAGCCTGTCACACACAACCCTCCCATACACAGGAAACCCACCTGTCCTCCCTAACAACACTGGGAGTATGACGGTCTCTACATATGTCTTTATATGGCTGGACTGCATCCAGCCAAACATTGTGTGTGAGCATTACTGTAGCTGCAACACATTAGCTGAAAGGTTCCTAGCATGTAGTCACTGAATTGCAGTGGAACAACATGTTACCACTCCCACAACAGGTGGGAACATGCAGCACCTGTTCATCGACTACATGTAGACTATATGGCCCAGACCAGATGTGTATCCCCCACTGTTAGGATGATACCATATACAACTCACACTGTATATACACATACCGCATGCAGCCCCTGCACAGTAAGACACAGTCATAATGTTATGCAGTGCAAATACCATTTATTCACTTGAGGCATGTGTCAGACATGGGAACTATTGAAGGTCACAGGTATATATGTGTATGTGGCACACACATATATCATGTGTGCATTGCCATTGCTGGTTTAAGGAATGTCATGCATTGTTATGAACAACAACCCACACATGGGCATTTTGTGTGACACAAACACACGTGGCAGTTGTGGGTTTCCAAAACATACCTAACTGTGCTCTGACAGTAGTAAGAGACCCAGTAGCGGAGCACACTATTTGCATTACTGGGCGATTTGCCCTGTTTAGCTGTACTTATAGTGTGGTGACATCACCTGTGTTTACTGGGGGAATATGCAGCATCTGGTGTATTGTAGTAGTTGCCAAAAGGAACCACACTTGCAATTACACACACCCTACTACCCCCCCCCCACACACACACACACACACACACACACACACACACACACTTGCCATTTGCAGGATTCATACCCCTACATAACTTTGTTATGACACTTAAAAGAGACGCATTAGCAGAGCATATTATTCGAATTACTGGGAGGTTTCTCTTCTCTGGCTGTACTTATAGGGTGCTGACATCATCAGTGTTTGGAAAGGGTAATATGCATCATGTAGTGTGTTCTCCTAATTGCCAAAAAGCACATATCTTTCATACAGAATTGCATACACAACAAACTCCCCTCACCAAAACACACACACTTGCCATTTGCAGGATTCAAACCCCTATCTAATTATGTTATGACATTTGAAAACAACACATTAGCGGAATGCACTATTCGAATTACTGGGAGGTTTTTCTTCTCCGGTTGTACTTATAGGGTGCTGACATCATCAGTGTTTGGAAAGGGTAATGTGCATCATGTAGTGTGTTCTCCTAATTGCCAAAAAGCACATATATTTCATATAGAATTGCACACACACAAACTCCCCTCATCCAAACACACACACTTGCAGGCTTCAAACCCCAACCTAGCTATGTTATGACACTTCAGAGAGAGACGCATTAGTGGAACGCGTTATTTGAATTACGGGGAGGTTTCCCTTCTCCGGCTGTACTTATAGGGTGCTGACATCATCAGTGTTTAGAAAGGGGAACGTGCATCCTGTAGTGTGTTCTCCTAGTTGCCAAAAGGGACATTTCTTTCATACAGACTTGCACACACACTAACCCCCATCCACACACACTGGACATTTGCAAGATTCAAACCCCTACCTAACTATGTTTTGATACTTGAGATGGACACATTAGCAGAGCGCGCTACTCGCATTACTTGCAGGTTTCCCTTCTCCTGCTGTACTTATAGGGTGCTGACATCATCAGTGTTTAGAAAGTAGAATGTGCATCCTGTAGTGTGTTCTCCTAGTTGCCAAAAGGGGCATTTCTTTCATACAGATTTGCACACACACTAACCCCCCTCCACACACACTGGGCATTTGCAGGATTCAAACCCCTACCTAACTATGTTATGACACTTGAGATGGATGCATTAGCAGAGGATGCTATTCGCATTACTGGGAGGTTTTCCTTCTCCTGATGTACTTATAGGGTGCTGACATCATCAGTGTTTACAAAGGGGAATGTGCATCTTGTAGTGTGTTTTCCCAGTTGCCGAAAGGAACATTTTCCTCACACAGACTTGCACACACATCAACGCCACTCACCCACACAATGAGCATTTGCAGGATTCAAACCCCTACATAACTACATTATGACACTTGAAGAGGATGCATTAGCAGAGCGCACTATCTGAATTACTGGGGGTCGGTTCTGCACCTGCAGTATTTATAGGGTGCTGACATCATTTCTACAGAGGAATGTACATCTAGTACTATCTGTCAGGTGGGGGATAGCATATATATGCATTTGCAGCCACCTACTTCAGGGTCAGATATGCACATCGCACTGGCAGGTTATGTTCTATACCATGCTTCGTGACCACAGGACCTGTAACACACAACACAACCAGTCCAGACCACCCCTCCCACATCCAGGACACACACTTTGCTTCCCTGGGAACCGTGCCAGGATATGCAGGTGTTCACATACACCGTTCCAGTTGTTAACGTCTGGTACAGGCATATTGTGTGTGGGAACTACTCAGGCCTCTACAACATTACCCTACAGCCACTACAATTTGTGAGTCCATGTGCTATGGCAGAACCACTCACCACAGCCACAAGGGGGAATACATATTGCACCTGACCATCTGCAACATGGGTACTCACTGTTCCACACCAGAGGTAGACCACCATTGTTGATATCTGACCATACCCACCTTTCCCTGGATATCCATATCCCATCCCCACCCCCAGGCAAGGTTGTCACTGCTAACAAACTGTATTTATCAAAAGCAGACTTTACACTTGTGAAGACTGGGGTGGAAGACTTCAAAGGACCCATGCTGGGGGAGGATACAGGCCACTCTGCATAATCCTTGACAATTGCATTCTATGAGCATGTGGAAGGTTTGCATTGATCATGCTATCCCAAATATACCCATGACTGCTCCACAACAGGACACCTGTCAGGTGTACACCAGCCATATATGAGCTGTCCAACAGACAGAGTGAGCTAATACATTGCAGAGCAGTAGCCCACAGAGGGAGGACATCTCTGAACAGTTCCGGCATAACACTTCAATCCCTCATAATCATCACGACACAGTGTTGACAGTGAAATTTTCCAGACAATGCAGAAAAGGCTCCCCTCAGTCTGTTATTGATGCCCACTTACTGTTAGAGGTCCTCAGCAACCCTCTTCCAGCACACACCAACAACATGGATGTGGCTTAGCAAATTCAAACCCTAGGATCTCCACTGTGTCCCTGCTTGACAGAGGCACAGCACACTAGCCTCACACGGTGCCTTATGTGACCTACTTTACAGTGGCACAGTAGCCTACTGTACTGGGGAGGCAGACGCCAAGCACACTCTGGCTAAGCTGTCATTCCCTAGGGCAAACAGTCTAGTGTTGACCTCTACACCCATATGTTTAATTGTCAGATGCACATTATTTGTTGCTGATAGACTGTTTGCAGGTCTTTATTGCCATAGCATTCCCTGTTTGTATGAACAACTTGTGTATCTGTGGAAGATGTTTGCATATGGGAGGGATCCACTATATCACGTATGTGTCTGTAGTCATTTAACTGTGTGCACTGGGCAGATTGCTGTAATGTGGTTGGTTCCTGGAATAACACGTACAAATACCAGATATGTGTGGCCAACTGCTAAACTGAGATTTGGCCTATGTGTGTGAGCATGCCCAGTTCAGCCTTCCCATGGCATGTTGTCTGACATATGTCACATTTATCAAAGTGTGCGAGCATGCCCAGTGTGAGCTTTCCATATGTTGAACTCTGCAGCCCACCACATTTGTGGATGAGTGTGAACTTCAACAATATCTCCCGTTTATGGTTGTGTGTTGTGTGTCATGTTTTGTAGTTACTACCGAACAGCTTTGTGTGTGAACACAACAGGGATAATACTGTGCCTGCAGGGTTTGCATGGGATACTTTGCATACAGTTGTCAACATCCTTTCATACTGACCTAACACTGTAGTACCGTATAGTGTACTGGTTCAGTACTTTCACTGTGGTGGACAGTATCCTGGGCTTTAGTCCTATCACTGCTTTGCATTTCCATAGTGAGCACAACAGCCTGGTTAGGGGCCAGTTGTGCAAATCTGACCATGTTGCATTATGTTCAGATATGAACTACTTATACCAGGCTTGTCCAACATTGGTAGTGTATTCCACAACATAGGTGTACATTGGCAAACAGTAGCGATGTGCCCTAGGCCATTTCTAATGCTAGTCGGAGAGTGTGGTTGTCCTTCGACACACATTGTAAGTGAAGTTTGCCATGACATATGTCATGGTTAAAATACTGTGCCTCCATCTACCTGTGACATAACAGTGATACCCAGAGTAAACCTACCATCTCCCATCCACTCAGCACGATTCCTCTTGAGGAGAATCGATGAGTGACTCTATGGATAACCTGTACTGGGAGTTTATTCATGAGTGAGGGTGGCTTCTGTGTTATGGATCATGCAGTACAGATTGTCCTATGTATGTCAGTGCTGGGGTTCAGGTCTCTCATGTGCATAGCTCACTGCCATTCAGATTGTACAAGGTGCAGCATGTTCATTGATTCCATCTTGGACATGGCTTTATACATCAGGCACAGCTTGCCTCTGGGTGGGCAGTATGGCAGTGTGTGGAGCTGCAGTTTGTTTAATCAGGCAACACATGGCATCTGTTCAAGCTCTTTGATACTCCTGGTGAGGTACTGTTGGGGACTTTACAGTTGATGGAGGTGTCTGCTGAGGTACATCCCACAGGGGCTATTGTAGTCAATTGTAATGCTGATGAAGGATGACTGCAGAGCCACAATGACCTCCCCTTATCTAGATCTGACAACCTTCATGATTAGGTGGGTACATGGTATGTTTCTGTAAACACTACAGCCACATGTTTGTCCAATGGAGGATATCTATCACCTTGTGTCCCCAGGTCTCTCATTACATGTTAAGTACGTAATGGGTTAACACCTATGTGGTAGTTGGTGGGCACTTACTGTATATCCACGGGGGTTGACTATACACTTTTCTGCAATTAGCTTGCTGACATGGCTATGGCACCAGTTGTCTGTTTCTATGTGGCCCTTTTGTGGGATGCTTGTGTCAGCTGGAGGGTCAGATATGGTGGGCAGTTTGTAGTCCTCTGCATACATGTTCAGACACAGTCCTTCCATGTTGGCCTGTACCTATGGGACATATATACCAAATGAGGGAGGTCCCAGGACCAAGCCTTGTGGGATGCCAGTTATATCTGGTTTGTAGTCTGACGTGGCTGCAGCATGTCTGACCATGTCAGTTCTGTCCTTGGCCTGATTTGCAACCCCTCTACTGACATAGGGGTTTATATTTAAGCTGGTGTGCATATCTATAATGAACATGTAGGGTATTGTATGGAAGCCTTTGCTAGGTCCAGCTACACTGTGTGGACCACATTGCCCTCATCAATGACCTTAATGACTGTTTCAAATGAGTCAAACATGTTTAGGGGCAGGATCTGCACTTAAGAAAGCCAGTGTCAGTAGATCCCCAATTTCTTTATGTCTGCGGTATATGCTGATCCTTTCCATAGCTGTGCGGACCAAGCTTCTCAGGATTCTGGGGTGGTAGTTTGCAGTATCCATTCAGGCAACACCTTTGTTGAGAAGGACCACTGTTGTTGTACACTGCTGTTTGGGTACATATCCTGTGGTAAGGCTGACATTGAGCAGTAGTGTGATTTGGCATTCCATTCTTCTTGGAGTCCATGTTGGACTCAGCCCAGGACACCATCTCATACCATTGCTGCTGTGTGTTTTGCTTTGTAGATGCTGGCTGTTACCTCAGCATCTGCAATGTCAGGGGGTCAGTAGTCTGCTGGGATAGATATTTTGTATTCTGTGGGGGGAGGGGTTGCACTGCACCTGTCAGGTTGTATGTTGGCAATATGTGTGTGTGTTTGGTATGTTGTTTGTAATATTTGTGTGATTCAGAGCATATCTGTGAATTCCCAACATGGTTCCTAACATCAGTTGAGTAAACCTTGGGATTATCCTTAGTGTCCTGTACAATTTGTATCTTCATAGGTTCATAGGTTCATACTAGGCTATCCACCCTAGGACATTTGTAAGCCTAGCCAGTGTGTGTGTGTCTTTCGCTGCCCCTTGCTATGTGAATATTATGGCCATTTATGATTTACTTTACTGTGCCTCTGTCTGGACGTGACACAGTTTCTATGATCATCCATCCACTTGGCAAGATTCCTGTTGAAGAGTGTCAGTGAGGGCTCTGCCTAACATGGAGTGGATTCTGTTCCAGGGTGTGGGGAGCCTCTGGGTTATGTATCTGTCCCTCCAGCGCATCCTATTTCATTATGTGTTGAGGTTGACATCTCTCACTCTCACAGCTCCGATGGCTTTGAGTTTTCTGGGGTGGAGCATGTCCATTACTCCTGTGTTGGACATGGCCTTGTACAACAGACATACAATGCCTCTGTGTAGGCAGTATGTGACTGCATTCAGCTTGGGTGTCTGCAGACAGGCAGCATATGACATATATTTGAGACCCTTTATCCTCTTGGTGAGGTACCTTTGAGGTCTTTCTAACTGCTGCAAGTGTCCAGTAAGGTACATCCCAAATGAGACATTGTACTAGATTATGGGTCTGATAAGAGAACAGTACAGAGGCACAATGACCTCTGTTGACGTAGATGTGAATCCTTTCATGATACGGTGTCCAATATAGACAGTCTTCCTAGCCAGATTGGCAATGTGAGTGTCACATAACAGGTTACTGTCCACTTGTGTCCCTAGGTCCCTGATTACTCCTTCCATACATAATGGTTTACCACCTTTGTGGTAATTTGTGAGTACCTTGTTTGGTATTTGGTGGGACATTCATACTGTCCAGTGTCTTCAGGACGGCTGGGTGGGGTTCTTGTGTGTGAGAGTGTGGTCTGTAGCATGCTACAGACTGTACAGCAGTTTTGCCTATGGTTAGGTGCACATGGGTGGTCTCCGATGCTTTGTGCATTGTCATTTACCTGGACGTATGGGTGTCTGTGCTGAAAATGGATACTCCCCCTCCTTTTATGTTTTGGTCCAGGTTTTGGGGCCATAATGCATGATATGAGGTATAACCTGATAGTGCTGGTGTGCTGTCAGGAGGCTTGCGGCAGGTTTCTGTCAATGCACAGACATCGATGTTCTCCATACTGGGGAGGGCCTCAGGAGCATGCATATTGCAGTTTACATGTCTGGCATTGGTCAGCATTACCCTTATGTTTCTTACCACTTATGTTTTCTAGGGTGGTGGGTTAGTCTTTTCAGCCTTGCCTATGTAAGTCTCTATGAAGGTGGCAAAAGCCTTATCCAATATCCAGACGCCCAGGGGTAACAGGTGCAAGCCATCCTTGGAACAGCAGCATGGCTTGTCAAGCATGACATCTGAAGCAAACAGACATTAGATCCTTTTGGAATGACAGCAGTAATTGTGCCACTTGTTAAAGCTGATCATTCTGTGTTTGTACTGTGGCATCATTCTTGGTGAGGGTAGGATGCTGCAAATGGTCAGTGTCATACCGGCCTGGAGTACATACTCAGAGAGCTCATCTATGTCTCTTTTCATGTAGTCCCAGGAGGTACATCTCAGGTCATTTACGCCAGCATGGACAACGACTGCATCATATTTCTACTTGCTTTGGGGTGACCTGCGTACTTGTGTTATGTGGCGTATTGTAGCAGCCTACAGGCAGCTTACTGTACCCTTTCCCTTGTTCAGTCTGGTGAGCGGGACAGCAGTGTGTCTGACTATGGAGTCACCTATTACAACTGTATCAGGCATGTTGTTTCTCCTTCTGGCCTGTGACTGTTTGGCACACCAGCTTTGTTTACTATGTGTTGCATGTGCTATGTTTGGAGGTTGTGGTTGCTTGGAGGTCTGATTTGGAGGCCTCTGTTGGTGTGCTGTGTTTTTAATTAGGGTCTCCGGGAATGTTTTTCTGTGTTTATGTGTTTAGTTTGCAGTTGTGATAGGTCTATTTGGGACTGGGTTTGTGGTGTGTGTGGTTACCTTCTCCTCCTGACTAGTTTTGACAGTACTGAGTTGAGGGAGCTCAGCCTCCGGTTTGGATAAATGGTTGCATCTCTCACATATATTTGTATTTCTTGGGGGGAGTTTAGGGTTGTCTGTGTACTTGGGGCAGGTGTAACATTGCCTCAGGATTCACAGATTCAACTTGTTGTAGCTGGCCTTAGTGTATTGTATGTGTGGACATATTTTATTACCATACTACTGATCAGTGATTACTTCCCTTTTTATGTTTGCTCTATCATATAGTAGCTTCCTCATTTTCTTGCAATGTTTGGTAATGGCTGGAGTCCAGCATGCCAGATGCCTGCATGTATGGCATTGTGTCTTGTTATTTGTGATTGCATAATCCAAGCATTCCTGGCTGTGTTCATGGAATGCCTGTATAACAGGTTCTGAGGTGTGGCCCATATTTTGCACCTGCACAGGGCCTTTAATGGATTCCACATCAGTTTGGAGGAGTGCAACTTATGCTTTACACATGTTTTCCACTGTGGTTTTCTGGCCAGGGAATGTGGTCAGGATGTGTATATCCAGTGTGATTACTCTATGGTCTGGTCTTACCAGTGAGGGTACACTTCTCATCTTGCCATCCAGTACCCATGTTGCTGATTATCACATCCAGTATGCTTACCCCTCTTGTGGGAGTGGTACGTTGTTCCTGGGCATTTTGGTTTATGGATTCTAGGAACTTTTCTCCTACAGTGTTGGAGCTAGTATAATGCTCCCGGTCTATGTCTGGGTATTTTCAGTCAACCAATATAATGTGGTTTGGGTGGCTTGGTATATTCATGTATTCCAACATAGGCCAGGTGCAGTTCCTGGTGTTAGGACAGTAGTCTGTAGCAGGCTATAAACTGGGAAGCAGTTTTAGCCACTGTTACTTGACCATGGCTAGTCCATGCTGCTTCTTGTTGTGGTACCAACATGGGGGTGCGGTTATCCTTGACAATTATTGCTAGTCACCCTCCTTTTGTAGCTTGTTCCATGTTATGAGGCTGTACAGCACAGTATGAGGTGTAACCTGGTGGTGTTAGGGTGCTGTTGTGAGCCTTGACCCATTTTGCTGTTACAGGACAGATATCAACATTCTCCATACTGGGTGAGTTTACACTGCATGCATCTTGCTGTTTAGACTTCTGGCATTGGATAGCATTACATCTAGGTTCTTATCCCTTGTGGTACCTATGGAGGTGGGTTTGTGTTTTGAGCCTTACCTATTCAGGGCACGCTGTGGGTAACAGCAGCCTTTGCCAGTATCCATGAGGCCTGGACTGATAGGTGCACACCACCCCTAGCAGATGGAGCATCATGTCATGCTCAGCATGTCAACCCAGGCTGGCACACATTTGATCCCCTTTGACTAACTGAAATACTTCAGCCAATTATTGCAATTGATCATCCCATCGTCATATTGTGGCATCATGCTTGGTGAGGGTAGGATGTTAGTCAGGGTCCTCAAGTGTGCATATACTACATGGTGTTACATTACTTAACACATGACATTCATGCCTTAGGTGGTGCTGCAGGGCTGCCTCTGTCGGATGCACATATTACACTCCCTGTGCATGTTTGGAAGCAGGTTATGTCATTTTAGGCGTCCATGTTATTATATGAGTGAGTCAGAGAGGGGTATCATTCCCAGGGTTCCTACTGAGCCACTGTATGTGCTATGCGTTGCCTCTTTGCCAAGGCCAGGGCATACTGGGCACACCTCCTTCTGCCTACTGGGGCAGGCTCAGGTTGTTCCTCCTCCTCCGAGTCACGCTCTGCCTGTGATGGCCTTGGCAATGGAGGGGGGCTGTTTGGCCCGGCCCTATGCTGGTCCTGCTGCAGCTGTTTTCGCAAGATCATATTATGTAGCATAGCACATACCATGACAATTTGGGTACATGTAGTTGGTGAGTACTGCAAGGCTCCACCAGATGTGTCCAGATACCGGAACCGTGACTTGAGCAGCCCAAACACATGCTCTATTACATTACGTGTTTGTGCGTGTGCCTCATTATGGCATTCCTGTTCAGGTGTATGTGCGTTTCTGATGGGTGTCATCAGCCACGGCTCCAGTGCATAACCTACATCCCCCACTAGGTGTCCGTGTGGGATGTCCCCATTGGCAAATATCTGGTACAGCTGCGTCAAATGCCAGATATGAGAATCATGGTAGCTACCAGGGCAGCCAGCACACACATTCATTTTTATGCCCTGGGCATCACACATGACCTGGCAGTTGATGGAGGGGAAGCCCTTGCGGTTAATGTAGGCCCTACCCCGCTCACCGGCAGGTGCTTTCATGCGTATGTGCGTGCAGTCTATTCCACCCACTACCTCAGGGTATTCCGCTATTTGCTGGAAGAGATGCTTATTGCTGGCCAATACCTCACAGGCATTGGGGAAATATACATGATCACCGACATGTGCTGACATGGCATCCATGAACTGGTGCAGTACCCTGGAGGCTGATGCCTGTGATATCCCAATCTTATCACCAGTTGGTTTCTGGAAGGTACCTGTTGCTAGCATTCTTAGGCCAACACATACCTTGGTTTCCACTGGGATGGGTTCCCCTCTGTTGGTTCTGTGTGTAAGGCGTGGCCTGCACAGCTCGACAGTTTGCTGCAGGAGGTCTCTGTCCACTCTATAGCGCTCTACTATCTCCAGCTTATGTAATCCATGGTAGGTGACCCTGGGCCTGTACACTCTTCTCCGTCTTCTCACTGTGGGTAGTCTGGCACCATCTGCATTGTCACCACCCTCAGCAAATCGCCTATGTCTCCTTATGACAGCTATGGCAGCCCCTAGCATTTCTGCTCTGAGTTCAGCTTTTTCAGTTTTCACTTCTAATAGCTTACTCCTGTCTTGCAGTGTCTCTTGAGAGAAACATCTTGCACTGCTGTTTGCAGAGTTTTAAGTGCTTGGCTGAGCTATTATTCTGCCTGTGTAATTGCCTGCTTCTAATTGTTTTCACCTGCTAGCCCCAGCAGTATTCCCTGCTAGCTTCCTACTAATTCTGTTTCTTCCTTTTTCCTTTCTGTTTCCTCAGGTGGGAGCAACGAGCATACCAGCAGAAACACGCTCACAGTGGCTTACATGCATGCACACATGCTTACATGGTTCAGAATATGCTTATTCGGGTTAGAACGCACGCACACCAGTGCAAACAGTCTTAGAAGTCTGCCAACATGCTCCCATATGCTCAATCTGTCTTACACGCACATACACTACTCTACCAGCGCCTCATGGTGCGCACACGTGCGCATGCACGCTCAGCAAGAAACTTTGGTGTAAGCAACAGAGTACACCTTCCATTTCTTGACTTTCCCATGCTTATCTTGTGGCACTCCTCTTTCCATGATATGTGACTGACATCTGTCATATAACACTGACCTCCAATGAACTGCATTTCTTTCTACCATTCCTCCCTGTGATGTCATCTATCTCCTACTCTATTCCTCCCCCTTATGTATCTTTTACACTACTCAGAATGTGCTCATTTGCAATGTGACAGTGGAATTCAGTATCCTAACACTCATTTACATCAGATTCCCTACCAATGTTTAGTTACATCTCTTAGACTCAGCTTCCCCCCATAGCAACCACTAAACGATGGCCATGTTGTTTTTGGTCTGCTGGTCCATGTATTGTAAATCTATGTATTGCATAAAACCTACATTTGTGGGTTTATAACCTTCATTTTTATGTTTTATACAGCGCAACCCGTTTAAACTTGGCTGAAAAAAAAGAATTATTTTTCATATTTACATCGGGGTACCTTGCCAATGGCCACATATTTGACCATTGGCATGCTGCCTGACACATATGCACCCTTTATTTGGAGCTGCCATGGCTCCATTGTGATTTTTCCAGAAACATACTCAGTTGTCAACTGAGTACATTTCTGCAGCTAAAACGGCTCTTACACGGGCTGCTTTCTGCTTCATGGATCGCTACTCTACCTCATTTGCATGCCTTTTGGCTGCAAGTGAGGTATTTAGCATATCCACGCCCAGTCCGTGTAAGAGACGTTTTAGCTGGTCTCTTACACAGAGTTTCGCGCTGTTCCTGGATCGCGTGGCTTGCATGGAGACTTACACGTCTCTTACACTCCGTGCAAGCCTTTGTGAATCCTGCCCACACTCTGATGTCCCTCGTACCAGGTTAGATAAGGGGAAAGTTAATAGATTGTACAACAAAAGAAATACAATCCTGTTGACAAGTAAGAGGGAATACGCACAGCAGAGCATAAAGTCCCTCATTAGTCTAAACAAGTGAATCAGGGAACTAGTCAAGTTTCTGAAAACAGACTTTGAGGTAAAAATACTCTCCAAAGCTAAGGATAACCATAAGGCATTTTTCAGTTATGTCTGCAATCTTAAAGACAACACCCAACAATGTGCAGAATTAGTTGTAGATGGCATTACCTATACTCTGGCAGAAGACACAGCAAATCTGCTGGCCAACAAATACAGCTGAGATTTTTACCACCCTATCACCTCCAGTTCTCCTCCAAGAAATACCCTCCACCACTCCACTGCCAGTTATCACTAAGGAACAAGTTGCCACTGTGCTCTCTAAAGCTAAAACACAGATTCACTGATGATATACCAAACTGCCTCTTAAACAGCTTAAATCGAGATTTATCAGGCCCATTAGGATTGCTGTTTAACCACAACCTATGAACTGGCTTTATCCTGATAGAGTGGAGAACAGCAACAGTCATCCCTTTGCATTAAGGGGGACCATCTACTGACCCGGGAAATTGCACACGCATAAGTTTGACTAGTCTTATATGTAAGGCCATAGAACAAATAATCATGGACCTGATAAATAATGGCATAGGAAACCTCCAAACACTGCAACTGACCCAATTTGTCTTTCTCAAGGGCAGAGCATGCCTACTGAATCAGGTGGATTTCTTTGAGAAAGTCTCTAAGGCCATGGATGAGGGTCAAACAGTACATACTATAAACCTCAACTTGGCCAATGCATTTGA
>NC_056735.1:1339058811-1339101363 GCF_019279795.1 Protopterus annectens | reverse complement strand
CTCATCTGTCCTACCCTGTCTCAGCTATATCTGCCCTTTACAAGCAGCTTTAGGTGCCCACTAATATTTGCTATGTGAGCTGTTATTCCCTGAAATGGTTGAAGGTATTCACAGTGGCCATGTTTTTCTTCACAACAGCCATGAAGCACACAGAGCACCTTTAACATGGTCCAAGTAGTTTCCATCTGTGCCTAAATCCAGCCCTGCACAATCATTGATTGATGCCTAGGATAACACAAACATCTTGCAGTAAATATACATCAGGGCACTGACAGGCACAAATGTGTCCCTATCCAGTGCCATGTTTACACACCTCAAAGATTGTGCATCCCTCAGATGCTGTCTGGGTGTGAAGTGCACATGAGGAAGATGTTCTTCACCAAACACGTATGATAGAGGAGAGCTGTCCTGGACTACCACAGGCTCTCAACTACATGGGAGGGGAATGTTCGTCCTACTGCTAGTGTTGCTGACAGTGCCAATGTGTTCTCTTACTGTACCACATGCACAATGCCATTAGCATCAATGTCTAAAGATGCATACCAGCAAACATTGAACATAGGTACAAAGGCTCTTGAAATGCAGGTACATCCAACCAAAAATCTGGACTTCTAATTAACATACAATTTGAATACCAAATAACACATAACTCTTAATGCTTCCAGTAGAAATGTGAGATACTACTCAGAAACCCATGTTAAAAAAAACAGAGTCACAAAAATGATGAAACATATAAATACATTATCAAAGAGACAGTGTAAAATCTGTAAACTTGAATCTACTATATTGAAAATTTCTAGCTCACAATGTCATTTTCTTTTTCTTCTGAAAAAAAGATGTTAGATGTGTGTACTTTTTCTTTAAATTATTCATGCTGCTGGTATGTTGATCATGCGGTGTGGCTTTCTGTGTACTAGACAGCTTCAAAAATCATGTTAAATGAGGTGGAATTCAGAAAATTCTATGAAGGAGTAAATCAAGGCAGAAAATATGGACATACCCACAAGCATATGTCCATCATGGGCAAGGTAAATCAGACTTGAAAATAGGTACTTTTCTCCAAAATAAGGACAGTTGAGAGATCTGTACAGATGTGGTGACTTCAGGCATGATCAAACTGTACTGCTGGATCCTATCCCAGTGAAACCTGTTAAGATATGCAGTCAGTACATGTGTAACCCACACCCCTGTACATCAGGCAGACAGATTCTTGCCAGGAATATATAGTCTATGAGTACGCGTATCATTGTTTGTGCAGGATCAGTACATTACAGTCCTGATGTCCCAGGTGATATAAAAATCAGTATGCTGTGTGTGATTACACTGTACAGAGGTCCGCACCAATGCCAACTTACAATGGTATGTCATACAATACACTTGAAGCATCTCCCACAGACTGATCATCCTGGGTGATAAATCACAGGGTGAAGTCTACATACAACAGGGCGATTTGCTACTAATGTGCTACATAACTGACATTTCCCAGTGCTCATCTGGGGCATCCCCAACAGATATTCAAGCAGTCCTGATCAGTGCACCTGCCACATCCGAACCACCCCCTGGAAATAGTGCATTGTCAATTGTAGACTACAGGTTATAAGGTTAACTGATGATATCTTGTGCAAGCAGACCTAGTTTAAAGCTATATCTTGTGTCCTATTCTTCACATGGAAACTGATATTGATGAACCTCCATGCACCTGCAGAATGTTTTAATTATGTCCTCATACCTCTCAATTGTAAAGAGTTTTGCAGAATGTCCAGATTTTTGTCTCACATTTTTGGTCCATTTGTCATAAAATTGTGGTTTTCTGGCAAATTAGTGACAAATCATTAAAGATTGAAGTTAAAACATAATGACAGATATTTGAGTTTTAGACTTTATACCCTTCAGAAAATTCATGCTAATGCAAAACCTTTTATTCTATCAACTTTATAAGTTTGTAAGAGCAATATTTAACAATTGCCCCTATTTTGGACCTTTGTCCCACATTTATTAATGTGTTTGTCCAGATTTCTTGCTCTAAGAGGCCGAGACGTATGTTGGTCCCTAATGACCTTAACCACTAGAATTCTATTGTCATAGTTATATAGATACTGCTGTAAAACATCTCTTTCCTATTATGTGAATTTCTTTGTGTGCTGCCATTCTTTTGTCACCATGACAGCTGTAGTACACCTATGGAAACATGTGGATCAATGTGTGTATTCAGGACTGTCCATGTTAGACAACGGCCACCACCTCACTCCCTCCATCTCCCCTGTGGTGGTACTTCCCTGTGCAATGATATCACATAACTGCTGTGACACTGTGCCAGACTATGTAATGTGTAACCATGTGGTCATTGCAGTGCCTACAGCATTTGTTTTGCCCACTAAACTACAGGATTGGCATCCAGTTCCATGTATGCATATGACATTCTCTTTCTGTGCTCTTACTAGATCCCAACCCCCTACATATATTTGCACAGCTTTCCACTCAAAGGATACAGCTTGTCATACTTGGATAGTAAAGTATAGATGTAGGTTTCCCCACCACTGGAATAGTTACTGTTATGTCTGTTCCCTGTAGTTTTGCTGCTTGGATGGTCAACCAGCATTACAACATACCCTGTCTGTTCTCATTGTCCTAATTGTGTTGACCACCCCAGTCTAAACTAGTCTGCCACATCTGTGCCAGAATGATTGTAGTGTGACTACAGCATTTGGTATGGTGTGTCTGCTGTGTACAGCAGCCATGCACCCTGAAGCTGTCCCTGAAATGTAGTGTATACAACAGTACACCTGTCTACTGTTGATTTCCCTGTATTCCAATTTACGCAGTGCCCTCTATAAGTTCACAGGTTCATAGGTTAGTACTAAGCTAACTGCCCTTGCGAGACATTTTAAGCCTAGCCAATTATCCCTTGTGAGACTCAAACTCTGCACCTTGTGTTTGTAAGGCAAACACCTTAACCATTAGGCCACCCTCCCAACCCTCTACTTCCTCTAGTCCATCCATCTCAGTAGTACAGATGCTGGCAGTATGGGAAGTGCTGTATTCATCATCCTAACGAAGTAATTTAGTGCAATGTTGTCTGTGGTCTGCCAATAGTGCATTGCATTATCATCTCTATTCCACTCTTTCAGGTTGGTTTGTCTTATGCAAATCCATTATGACTAATTAAGATGTGTGCAGTTTTGCAGCCAGGCAGAGTGACTGCACACTTACAGTGCAGCAATGACCATGGTCATTGCACTATCCAGTTAGCTATCATAACCATGCTTAGGCATCAACACATTATCTTACCTACATGCCTGCAATGCCTGACAGTGCACCTGTCACCTTGCCCCACATTGTTGACCACATGCATCACAATGATAAAGGCTGGTATTGCACTACTATGCTGCATGATGATACACATCTCATGGTGTCTACATACATGATGCATTGTAGACCTGCTATCATTTGTGACTCCTGGATTTGACCTGGCAAGTGCACATGACGTCTGCAAAATGTGAGTGTGGCAGGGCTCCTGCAAGGTACAACAGGAAGACTAAAATCTTATTGTGACTGTTGAATATAAAGCAAAGGGAGTGCCTGCAGGGGGACAGCTATGAGGATCCCTTGTATAAACCTGATGTCTGGCACTTACTTGCCATGCCAGTGAGTGATGACAGAGGCATCACCCACTCTGGGGAAGAGTTCCTGTACACATACCATAATGTGAAGAGACAAGAGCTCAACATTCTTCATCAGTGGGAAGAAGGAGTAACAAAAAGAGTATTTCAGTAAGTTTTAATTTCTTGAATTATCGGACAGTAGACATTAATATATTTATAGATATAGGCCTTTTTGATCTCCATGATTATGCTGTTCTCATTAATGTGTTCTTTGTCTTTTGTAGTGGAGGAAGAGATTACAAAACATAAACTTGTCGGCCAGAGAAGGAATACCAATCTCTAGTGGCATCGGGCAAAAATGCAGTGTATTGTTACCAGAGCTGTCTTTCTCCTTCAGCTGCTTACCACAGCACTACATAATTCTGCATGACAGCTTAAAAGCTAATCGTTGTATGTGTTTTCACTACTAGTATGACTGCTATGTGGTTTTAAATTTATTTGAAACTCTGCTACTGCTTTTGCATCTACCAGTCCTACTTATGCCACACATTGCCATGCGCATCTATATTACATAATCAAACTTTTAAAAGTCTGAACGTCATATGGTTGACACTATGATTGAACTTTTAAAAGTTTGAAAATGTAAAAAAAAAATAAAGAAACCAAAGAAACAACTTACCTGAATGGTTTAAGCAGGGGAGCAAGCCCCCTTCACCACCCACACCACCTGCTCTTTAAATATACCAACTCAGAGATTACACTACAGTGCAGAAAAGGGAAATCTTCCCATTCCGCACTGTATAGAGATCTCCATTGAAATGTTCGAACTTTTAAATGTTCAATCATATGGTGTCGACTATATGACGTTCGAACATTTAAAGGTTTGACAGCATAATATAGACCCTTGCTATGCACATGCCAATTGCCTTGACTCTGGGTACATCACTGCAGTTAGACTTTTTTCTTCTTTGTACTGGTTCAGAATTTTATTGTTTGTTGCCTCATAGGTACATTATTACCATTGCATAATTCTTCATTGTCCTTGTCCGGCTGTCATTTTGTAATGCAGTTGTCCCTGTGCCACTGTCCTTCACTGTTCTGGCTATTCTTGAAATAGCCATGGTTTGACAATTGTACTGATGTTCTGTACCACTGTTGTAAGGCTTTTGTTTTCCACATGGATTCTTGCAGTAGAAATCATCTATCCATTGTCTATTTGTAATGCTAGGTTTAGGAATATTACTTATAGCAATAAGCAAACCTGTGGTACTTATCCCTGCATTTGCCACACTGTGTTTGACAACGCTGCTTATCCCTGTTTTCCACAACACTAGACATATCATTTGTTCAGTTAGATTATTTCTTTCTTGCTTTGTTTCTCATTGCGCACATCCACGCTGATTACCAATTATAACATAAGCCACGTTTCTTCACACCAGTGACAGGTGCACAGCCAGTTATATCCCCTCTGTTATCCCCTGTTATATTGTAGGTGTTCCACAGCAAATTATATTAACATTGCTCTGATTACTAATTTTTGCTCTTTCCAGGGCCTGTCTTAATAAGGTATTCCAGATCCCACCCACCGCATTGCTTGAATTCTGTTCTCTTTCTTTCTGTCAAATGATATTATTATTATTATTATTATTATTATTATTATTATTATTATGTATTTTTTTGTCTCTCTAAATTTATGTTCATTCCTTTCTGCAGTTTTAGACATGGGACAGGAAGTGGTGCAGCACCAACCACCACACCAACTACTGGGTCTCAATCAGTCTACAGTCGGGTCTCTTTGCCGGTGAAAATCATCCTGTTAGAGGTGATATTTAAGGCTAAATGGAAGCCTATGGCCTATAGCACTACTTTATCTGGTTTGTGAGATACAGCCCTCAACAGGGAGTAGCACAGAGCGGCCTCAGAGTGGCCCTCCTGGCTCACCTAGCAAGAGGTGCTGCAGCTGGTCAGAGTTAATGTGGGTCAGCACCTTAGTATCTGGATTTGCACCCTAAAGTTCAATATCATGTGACTGGCAGAGTACATAGCTAACTAGCTCTGACCATGGAGCAACCAGTGGGAGAGCTCACCCATGATGTCAGCCACAAAGTTGACTGACTTCTGGGGAGGTTTCCTGCTGGGACAGCCTGACAGGTTGGCCTCACCCCACCCTATCTTCCATTATGGTGCCCACCCTTCCTTGTGTGTCACTCACTCTCTTCTGTTTCTTGTCTGATCCTCCTCATCACCAGTTGTCCACCCTCTGTCTGTATGCATATATCTGTTCTGGGCTCCCCTTTGTATCAATGGCTCCCCTGTCCATCCTTACTTGAGTTATATGTCTGTGTGTCTGTCCCTGGAGCCATCCATTTATCCTACCTCCTACTCTCTTCTCCATGTTTCCATGCCCCTCTACCATTCTTCTCAAAAAAGAGGACCTGTCCCACAAAAATTACTAACCACTTTTTCACCTCCAGTACAACTTTTCCCTTCCATTGTTCTTCTTTGTTTTCCTGTTAGCTCTCCCCCAATTTTCTGAATGTGCTAAGTTTTTGTGTCCTTCCCATTTACAAAATAAAACCAGTGGACAGTTTACTGTGTAGCCCTTGTGTGTGATTTCAGGTATGCCCATGCAGCATATGCGCTGCACTTTGATGCATATATGAAAACACATCCTATTGCATACACAAATTACATTCCAGTGGTGGGTTACATGACCTATCATAGCAGGGTGTATCCATTTGCTTAATGACTGATATTTTTGTGAATCTGTGGTTTCATTATGAAGCACTGTCCCCAGCACGCTCATGCTATGTCAACACTTACGCATAGCTAATCCACATTATGCCACTTTGCATTATTCTGATTATATTATTTATCACAGTGCAGTTATATTATCATTCTTTCTGCCTAACCCCCAAACTGTGCAATTGAGGAAGACAACCATAACTTGAAAATCTTTCCGAACTGAACAGACTCATAATAATTGTAAGTCATCAAATTCTCATGTATTTCCATGATATTCTGTATAATAATATTATTGTAGTGTGGAATAATACCCTGCCTTCAAAGAAATTGAACTGACCTGTTTAGCCACTATTGCATTTCTACTTTACTTTATAACTGTTTATCATTTAATGGTTCCAAACTCTGACTTCTACAATTTGTAATTAAAGCACTAGTACATTATACTGCCAAAGATCAGCTCATTCCATTCTACACTGAATATATATGGTTGAAAGTCATCTGACTTTTGCCAGTATAACCTGCTTTAAGAGGAAACCATCATGGAGATATTGATGGGTTTCAGTGGTAATGTCTAGTATTGGCAGTTTATACCAGATAAGTCTAACTGTTGCAGCATAAAGATATGCCCCCAAATTTACGAAGCCTTTTATAGCATGCAGGATTAGTCTAAGAGCTATTTTTGGCAATATGGCCGATGTGCGATCCAGGAACGAGCTCCCGGGACGTGCATGTGAGCTCTTATGCTAATCTTGCATGGACCAAGCTCCTGTATGCAAATTACCCTCATTTGCAGGTGAAAACCATGAGGGTAATTTGCGATCCAGGAAGCTGGCAGCTGGCAGTGCAGGATGAGTGCAGTCTGCAGAAATGTACTTGGTTAGTAACTGAGTACATTTCTGCAAACTACAAAATGGAGCTATCACAGCTCAAAATAAAGGCTGCATATCATTGAGGAACAATTCAATACCAGCATAAAACAAACTTTTGTAGAAAGAAAACAAAAACGGGTACCGGATCACTGGATAAAGAAACTTGAAATTTCGACTTTTACAGGTTTATTTTAGTAGGTAAGGAAATACAATGCATACCTTTTTGTAATGCTTTTGAATACTAGTCGCTGTAGATTTACAGTGAAGTTATTTGCATTGTTTACCTTTTTTATGCGTATGGTAACCTTGCATTTGAGTTGCACATTTTTTGTCAGGGGGCATTCATTATTTCAGTTATTGTGATGGTATTAACTGACTATTTAACCTAAGTAACTGGACTCCTTGCTTTAGAAGTTGGCATTGCCTTGTTTTTAAGGGAGGTTTTTATTTATGTTGGCATTTCTAATCAGATGTACCATGAATTTATGTGTCTGTTGCGATGTTACATTTCATCTATAAAAAAAATGCCTATATTGCATTTAAGAGATTCTTTTATTCATTTACAATGTGAATAAATATACTTCCGATTTATGAACTATATGACTGTAAGTTTTTGTTACCTTTTTTTTCTGCAAAGTGATATAGATCAGTTCACCTTTAACACCAGCATGTAGAGAATGAGTTTTAATTGATGGCAGCTGTATGTAATTAGTGTTGCACTACTTTGGCGCCTTTTTATCTTTAAATTGTGTTGAATGGATTTTTACTTTGTCTGAAGAAGTCTTCCTAATACGGAAGACGAAAAGCACTTTACATTCTAATACATCTTTGGAGTTTCTTTATCCAGTGGTCCGGTACCTGTTTTTGTTTTGTTTTTGCATATCATTGAGGAAGCATGCCAATGGAAAAGTATAAGGCCATTGACACTGCAAACTGTTTCAAAACAAGAAAAATCAACTTTTCATTTTTTTTCGCCAATCTCGGCTGTTTAAGCATAGGGCAGCAGCGCACAAATGGGATCAGAGGGAATATAAAAAATAAACTTATAATGAGCATTCTAACTAAAAGCAGTATTCTGCCATGCAAGTCAATGGCAGGCATACGACAACCTGGCCAGTGAGTAATGGTTGCTAAGGGGGGAGGCTCAGTGTGGGACATGTAACTAAGCATTATCAAGCAATCCTATGCAAAGGAGGGGAAGGATAGTGAATCCCAGATTTCCCCAGGGTGTGAGGCAGGTCCCCAGAGTGTAAGAGTAAAAATAGCTGGGTGCAAGACTAGGATATAGGTGACATCATGGAGGGGTGTCAGGCATACTGTAAGTGGATTAGAGCCCTGTGGCTCAGGACTGCTCCTAGCTTAGCACAGCTAAGCTAGAGGTGTGTCCAAACTGCCTAGCACTCCTTACAAAGTGTAAGCAGGTGTGTGCACCACTCACCAGGTTTCACAGGAAGAAAAAGGAGGTTAAACCAGGAAATAGCAGCTCTGTGCACATTTGAGCACTCAGGTGTGCCCCCCACTCCTGTGTAGAAATGTAGAAACAGTCAGGTGCCCCCCGCTATGCAGAAATGTAGCAACAGTACATGCCAAATGACCGATGGATACCCTGCAGACACAGCATGCTACCTGCCAGTGTACAACACAAAGGTCAGCACCACAGTACAAACAACCTGGACATGATCCACACATGCAATGCAGATGGCTATACTGGGATTGCTCACACACTTAGAGGAATGAAGGCAATGCCAGTCAACAACATACTGAAAGGTCATACTGGGCATGCTCACACACTTAAACACATGAAGGCCATGTCTGCAAACACCAGTAGACCAGACATATCTGGCAGTCACAGTTCTTAGTGCAAACACACGTCAATAGGCACCACTCCTGCCTTGCACACACAGTGGATAGGAATACAGACATGTATGTAAGAACAACACACTATAATAAGCCAAAGGTAGACGGACATAGATGTGTGGAAGAGAGTCACCGTGACAAGGACACATCCAGGACTGTCCCACCCAGCACACAGCCAAAGGCCCACAAACACATGAGGTGTAGATGTCACTCACTGCAGATACTAGCCATCAGAATCTGTCAGCATGACACACTATGTGGTGCTCGTGCCAGTTGTGCAACATGACTGTACATGGAAGTAGTCATCTAGTAGCTGTATACACGTACCTGTGACGTATGTCCCCGTGTGTGCCCGCATGTGGCATGGTAACCTCTACATGAATGGGTTATGGCCCATGCACACACCACCCACCCCATAGTAGTATTATGACAAGCCTGCTGAGGTCATCCAATGTGAAATACACCTTTGTGAGAGCCATAGCTTAGGAATCTCCATGACGCTTCCCATAACTGCATACTGCTGAAGTGATAAACTAGTTAGGTAGTAGTTCAAACCCCAGAATTAGCAACTGTGTGAGTGTGTGTTTGTGTGTGTGTCTGTCTGTCTCTGACTATGTTGACAGCAATGCTTTTTAGGATACTCAATCTCCATACAATTCATATACTCAACTTTGGCAAGGCCGCTGATGTCACTCACCTAGGAATACACCTCTGGAAATGTCATAGCCCCGTAATCTCCATAGCGCGTCCTGTAACTGCATACTGTTGCACTGTGATAAAGTAGTTAGATAGATGTTCTAACCACAGACTTGACAACTGGCTGTGTGTGTGTGTGTCTGACTGAGTAGAAAGCAGTGCTTTTTAGGCTACTCACACTCTGTACAATTCATATACTCAGCCTTGGCAAGGCTGCTGATGTCACTCACCTAGACATACACTTCTGGGAAGAGTGCAGGCCATTAATTTCCGTAGCTCATCCTGTAACCTCATACTGTTGTAGTGTGATTTAAAACTGTGGTAGAGTTTCATCCCCACCCATGGCAATTCCGGATGTTTTGTGTCTGTTTCAATGTGTGTGTATGGAGCAATGCATTATAGGCTACTCACTCGCAGTATATTTCAAATGCTATACTGTGGCAATCCTGCTGATGTCATCCATTGTGAAATACAACTTTGGGGAAACAGTTCATCAGTAATCCCTGTGGGTGCGTCCTATAACAGCCCCATGCTGTAGTGTGATATAGACCTCGGTCAGGGGTTCTATGCCCATACTCAGTTGTGGATGTCTTCTGTGTGTCTCACTGTTTGTGTAGGGAGCAATGCATTTTAGGCTAGTCACTCACAGTACAGTTGAAATGCCCTACTTTGGTAACCCTGCTGATGTCATAAAATGTGAAATACACCTTTGAGGAAAAGGTACTCCAGTAATGTCTGTGGTGCATACTATAACTGTGTAGTGCTGTAATGTAATAAACTAGTTAAGTAGGGGCTCTACTCCCAGACATGACAGGTGTGTGTGTGTGTGTGTGTGTGTGTGTGTGTGTGTGTGTGTGTGTGTGTGTGTGTGTGTGTGTGTGTGTGTGTGTGTGTGTGTGTGTGTGTGTGTATAACTCGATAACATGCTCTGTATGGACAGATGACATTGACATCTGGGAATACTGTTAGCATGCTATCAATGTAGGTGCAGGGTAAACCTGCTGCCCATTAACAGTTCCTGCCACAGGCGGGCAAGACTGGCACATCTAGTGATAATCTGTGTTCACAACATGGGCCAGACACCCCAGGTACAGTTCCCCATGTCACTGTACATCCGTGTGGAGGTGTGCACATCCCAGACACCATCCATGTCATGGAGTAAGGAGCATATATATGGCAAGTGATGCACAGTATTGGCCACACTCAATAGTCATGCAGGTGACTGGATGGGGGAATGCAATACCCACCTGTGTGGGAAAATGCAGAAACTACAGGCCTGAGGCAAAATGCAGACCATTGTCATGTGGCCTGATGTCAAGGTATACCCATCCCCTACCCTTGTACAGCCTGCTGGCACAGTTGACCACCACACACCCGTGCAGACATGCACCCATGCATGTCAGGACTGGCACCCTGTGTGTTCATGTGTGTGTTGTATGGTGCATCTGACCACATCCCCACTCACTACAACCCCCAGGGCATACTGAAGCATGCTGTTTGATGTCTGAGACCTCATCATACTCTATGCCCATATGACTTCCGTATGACCCATGTGGTGCATGTGATACCTGCACATTGATGTGTTGTGGCAATCCCACTAGTGATGAGTTGCACTCCTGGCCCTGCCAAGTGTGTCAATGTGTGTGCATCCCTGTGTGAGTGTGCCTGTGTTGATGCTGGCAGCTGTTCATGCAGGCAGGCACGTGTACGTCACCTACCATATATCTACCTTATCCCTGTTGCAGATGTCACTCGTCATCACAAATATGCTCTGAGTGCTCCACAGCAGGTAACCCATGTGGCACTTCCAATAACTGCATCGAACTGTGATAGCACTACATAGTTGTCAGGGGTTTGATACCTTGTGCTGGTAGGTCTGTGACACAAACATGCTTCTGTTTTATTCTACCACCCCCTCCCTGACATGTATTAGCCTCTGTCTGCCTCCCCCACTCCCTCTCTGGTGGATTTGGAGACCCACACCTGCTATGCTTAGGCAGCAGCATGTGTAATTTAAGTAATACTCATGATCAGCTGATGGCTTCTGCATGAATTGCAGCCCTCCCCTAGCTGATTGCATGTGGAACGGCTGTGGTAACAGTCCCATAGCCAATTGCATGGAAAAACACTCCTGTGTCTAGGAACAACATGGTGGTGTTGGCTCTTTACAGTCACTGTGAACAGGAACTCGATATGTTGTTTGGCAAACAGCATCTCAGATGGATTGAGAATTTACCTCTAACAACATACACTGTAGAAAGAGGGCAACAAACAGGAGGGGGATGTGCCTAACCTGACTACAGACTGTAAGTGCTGCTATACTGCATGTGGAGTAATGTTGGTTTAACAGTGTTTGTCTGGATATGCTTGTCATACATGTCATAATACCTGCCATGTCAGTTCCATGTATATGAGGGATCCCCATCCATAGGGTAATCCGCAGACTGGGCAATCTGTGCCTTTGGTTTCATGTGTCAGCTATGGTGCACCTATCTGTGGAATGCAGAAGGTAGTGTGAGGATAGCAGTCAGTAGATGGTGACAGCCAGTAGAGTTACCGATGTCACATCCCTGATAGGCCATATGGTGCATCAAACCCTGTTACGACAGTATATGTATGAGGTATTACAGCAACTTGTCAATATTGGCTCTATGTTTGTGCCTCCAGCCACAACTATGTCAACCTTTGTGCATATGTCATGCAGTAGGGGGTGCATATGTTCTGTACTCCATAGTCATTGACAGCATATCTGATAACAAGCCAGTGAGATATCAGACTGCTACACATGTTATGTATAGTAGGGGTTATAATTGAGGACATAGCCTGGGCATTATGTGGTTGTGTGTACAGTACTGAGGTATGTGTAAGTCTGGTGATTGTCGACAGAGTGTGTGTATAGTGAATATGTACCTTGGCCTGTGTAGAGACTGTTGTAGATGTCATTGTTCCTGGTCCTGTTCTATCTGATGTTACATACTGCTCCACTGTATGTCACCCTAACAGCTTACATGTTTGTAGGGGTGAACACACACATGTCCCATACCACAGACAGGCATAAGACCACACTGTCTAGCGGCCCAGTATATGTCAGAATGTTGTGTGAGTGGCTCATATGAGGATGGTGTAGGTCAGATAGTCTATATACTGTAATTAATAGTATGCTAGCTTACCATATGTGGTTGTGGCTGTGTTCACATTGGTTGTGGTTATGCACTTTCACACAGGTGTCTGTTAGTCTGTTATGTGACATGCCTGTAGAGCCTGCTATCTATGCAGGTACATGTGTATCCCCACATGTGAGATGCAGCCCAGTGTTGAGTCAGTCTGCCTGTAGCTTGCACTGTGCTTTGTTACATGCCTAGCTCATTACTGTACTTATCCAGTGAGATGATATGTCCAGATACTTGACAGATGTACTTCTGCCGGGCCACCATGACAGTCATGTATGTCAGACAAAGCAGTGGGATGCTGTTCAAATGTATGTCACTAACTAGTGGGCAGTATGTGGCCATGGCACCTCTGTACCAGTGGCTACTATGTGTCAGGACAGACAGGGGTGTATGAACGCATAACCTCTGGGGGCAAATGTATACCAGCATTTACATGTTATACCCATCTACATGGCCGTTAGCATCCACATTGACAGGCCTGGTCCACATATCTTGCATGAAGGGGTTCTGTGTATACCCCTGGACTAACCAGCATGTGTCAGACTGTCCACATATATTGGGCATATCACAGCTGTAGTCCACATATGGTTGTCAGTGTCTAAACGGCTATATGACATGGCATATACAACTGTCATAGTACACAAATATAGCTTTCACATTCATTTATGGGCACCTGTGTGTGGTGTTATACCCTTTGTGGGTATGTGTTGCAGGCTATGAATCTCATCCGTATGGGTGGCTCATACAGTCTCCAGTTGTTAAGGTGGTGACTGTAGGAATACTGGCTGCTCAATTTGTGTGCACGTACTACATATGTATCTTACTGTACATATCTGTGTGTGTGTATGTGTACTTACATATATATATATATATATATATATATATATATATATATATATATATACGTGTGTGTGTATATACATATATATATATATATATATATATATATATATATATATATATATATATATATATATATATATATATATATATCTATATATGGATCCCTATCACAACACCGACACGCCACAAACCCGACACTCAAAACAACGACACCAAAACACCGAAAACGCACAAAACCGACAACTCACAAAACCGAACACCATAACACCGACACCCAAAACACCGACTCACAAAACGTAAACTACACATAACACTCAACAATACATGCACTAACCCTAACCCAAACCCTAACCCTAAGGTCCGACACTACCGCACACTTACCCTACCTGCACCCTAACCCTAACTCACTTAACCCGCTACCACACCTAAAGTCCGTCAATACCGCACACTCACCTTTCCCGCACCCTAACCCTAAATCCCACACTATCTCACACTTACCTGTCCGCTCCCTAATGCTAAATCCCTCACTATCGCACACTTACCTATCCGCTCCCTAATGCTAAATCCCTCACTAGCACACACTTACCTGTCTGCTCCCTAACTCTAAATCCCTCAGTAGCACACACTTACCTGTCCGCTCCCTAATGCTAAATCCCTCACTTACCGACTTGCGCTCACACATTGCCCATGTCGGTGTTTCGGCTGTCGGGATTTCACATTGTCGATCATCTGACTCGTTAGTCTTCTCGTGTCGATCTTCTTAGCGTCGGTGTTTCGGCGTGTCGATGAAGTCAAGGGGACCCATGTATATATATATATATATATATATATATATATATATATATATATATATATATATATATATATTCACTTCAGAAGCTCGAATTAACAAAATCTCAAACTGCAAATAACCGAAACCAAAAGATCGAGTTTCGGAAACTCGAACTTCTGAAGCAAAACCAACAAAAAAAAAAAAAAGACAAACTTCGCTTTTGCTGCACCCCCACACCCTCCCTACCTAAATATACCAACTCCAAGATCGCTCTACAATGGGGAAATGGGAAATCTCCCGTCTTGCGCTATATGCGGAAGCGCAAAACGGGAGATTTCTCATTTCCTGTCAACACCGCAAAAAAATAAAACATTACGTACACACAGAGCGTAGAAGAATCCTTGCCTCTGTGTGCACGCAATGTATTAAGGTAAGTAAACTCTTATTTTTAAACACTACACATATTTGATTTACTGAAATCTCGATCATATGGTCTCGACCATATGAAATTTGAGATTTCAGTAATTTGATTATGTGAAGTGTTCGCTTATACATATATATATATATATATATATATATATATATATATATATATATATATATATATAAATGTGCCTGTATCTGCATATATATGTCTGTGTATATGTATCCTAGGGATGGCCATGTCGTGCGTGGTCCTGGTTATGGGATCTGCAACATTTGTTACTGTATTACAGAGGGGACGTGCTTGACTGGGAGGGAGTATACCTATTCGTACCAGATGTATATTGTGTGGGGCCTCTCAGCACCATTAAAGTTGTATGAGGACATTAATGTTTTTGTTATATCCCATTGTTATCACCAGATGTCTGTCCGCATACACCTGTATATATACATGTATATATCTGCTGACATATAAATGACCTGTTATATATTTGCACATGTAGATGTAGACATATATATCCATAGATGTAGGCATTCGCATGTATATATGTTCATATATATTTATATATGTATATAGTCCTATGTATATATATATATATATATATATATATATATATATATATATATATATATATATATATATATATATATATATATGTATATATATATATATATATATATATATATATATATATATATCTACATATAACAATATGTTGTAAATGTTTAAACAATAATATATTTACTCACACACATGTTACTCACACACATACTGCTATATGTTGCAATACATTCTCGGTACTGTTGAATGACTGGGCTGGATGATGTTTGTGGAAACATCAGGGATATACATATCTGCCATGGTTTAATTGTAAATCACTTTGTGCATGGTGTATAGAGTCCTGTGTACAAGCCTTGCAGAGGCAGTTTATTTTGTTGCCAGCCAGAAAACTCCCACTTACCCCCACGCTAACCTCTTTAAAAAGAAAAGAAAAAAGGGTTGATAGGAAAGAGGTGGGAAAGGGGCACAAAGGGGGCAAGATAGTAGGCGAAATAGCTAGGCATGTGCAAGAAGGGTGTAGGAAAGGTCCATAGCTACCCATTTCTGCTACAGCAACAGCTTGGAGGTAGATGTGGACCCTCAAATCCCTGGGAGAGGGATGAGGACAACATAAATGCATTGTGATGCCAATTAGACCGGATTACATGTGTCCAGTGGACACGTGTGCGAAATGGACAGCCATGTATGGGGTAAGATTGTATTGTGGGAACATATTGCCCTTCCATTATCTTTTCAGGTGGGAGTGGAATGTTGTGGAGGGGTTGTAGGTATATTTGAGGAGGGAGGTTGGGTAGGTAACAGACATGACACACAAGACACATACAGGGACAGTATATGACACGTGTGGGGGGGTGAACACCTTGATGGGGAGGGGTGTTGGGATATCGCAAGCCCACAAGCCCCCTAGTGGTAACAGTGGGACTGAGTTCCTCACCCATGGGTAGTCACCATGGTGTCACCACAGTGCCATACTCTTGTGAAATATGACTGCAGACCATTCTCCTGCTGACACATGTACACCTGAAACACAAATGGATAACATTATGGAGATAGCAATAAGTGTTACTGACAGCTGAAATGCATCATAGCTGCATGGGTACACTTACTGACATAGGTATATCTAGGCTATCTGCCCTAAGGCATTATAAAGCCTAGCCTAAGTTTTTTGGCCTTACGTTAACCTTAATGTTAAAAATATGTGCCCCATTGTTTTGTTGTCTCTGTCCAGCAGTGACACAGAGAGATTCCCCGGTAAAACCTATGATCCACCATCCACCGGTCAAGATTTCTCTTGAACAGTGCCAGCAAGTCTCTGCCTCATGGACCGGGATTTTATTCCACAGCATAGGGAGTCTCTGGGTGACAAATCTATCCCTCCAGCATGTCCTATTTATTATTATTATTACATATATGCATTACACATTACCCCTGACAACATCTTACACTGCAGTACATTACAGCACTCTGTGACAGTCACCGTGTGCATCAAAACCATATTAGCTTGCCCATGCATCGATGCTATGGATGACAGGGATGTGGCACAGGTATCATCATATGCACAGGGTGTGTTGCTGGTTTGCCAGAGGCTGAGGGTGGTCCATACATGTGTTACCATGAGTGTGGGGGAGGGGCTTGTTTCAATGATTGGGGCATGGTGATGTGGTGTGTGTCGGTATGGGGTCACCCTAGGTGTGGTTGCATAGTGTGCGGGTATGCATGCACACAGTCCTGCCATGTGGCTGCCCTATACAGGTGTTGTTGGACAGCTGCACACCATACCTGGAAGGGTGTGCAGTTCAGTGCCTCTGGCCATGGACACGCTGACTGTGCCTGCCAGGGGTTCCATGGGCACGTGCAGGTACAGACCTTGAGGTGTTACTCTCCCCTGATGATGACAGGTGTCTGCTGGAACCATGTCCCACCTGGGACTGGCCAGGGCCACATGCAAGAGGCCTGTTGTGGTGTGGTGTGCTGGGGCTTGTACTGTCAGTACAGGAGCGGCTTGGTGTCCTGGCATGTCCGCATTGACCACCAGCTGCTGGTGTTTCTGACCTATGTCCACCAGGACATCGCACCACTCCCACCACACATTCAAGTACGGACATTCCACGGTCGAGGAGGCCCACCATCTCACCCCACCGTCTATCCATGACCTCGGTATGTTCACGGAGGGCAGCAGCAATGTCATGGAGGGTGCCAATTACAGATGAGAAAGCAGCCCTTTGCAGCCTCAAGCCCTGTCTAGTGTGCAGGTCCATTTGTGCCTGTGCCTCCATTATGGCCTGAAACATGTTCCTAGTGGTACCAGTTGTGGCACCTCTGCCAGGGGCATGATGGACATTGGCCATCCCATGCGCACCATGGTACATCTGACAATGTGGTGGCCTGCCGGACATCTGGCTATGCGGACTGTGACCCGACACAGTTGGCATGGACACCACACTTTCCTGGTCACTGGCACCAACCGCCAACTGTCCCTCTGCTATGGTCACGTGTGATGGGGTTTGTAGGGGCACTGTAACTGTGTGCATGCTTGGGGTGGCTAGGAGGGTGATGACACATGTAGGCGCAGTGTCGGCCTCTGACAACCCCACCTGTGCCTCAACAGTACCATCATCATCATCAGTGTCTGTACGGGCACCTACCTCAGTTTGCATGCAGGAGTGACCCTGACCCACCTCGACACCTGTGGGGGAAGAAAACACACACTTTAAGACCTGTACAGCATTGCATAACAATACGCACATTTACACACACACACTCACAGTCACACACACACACACACACACACACACACACACACACACACACACACACACACACACACACAGACACATACACACCTACCTACATGTGGGGTTGCACACCTTTTGTGCACACAGTCCTCCCATTACCTTTCTGTCAGCATGCATTACATCTGATGCTCAACAGCATGCAGTGCAACTATAGTGATGTAATGGCAGCAGCAGTATACATGGGTGTGATGCATGGGCTGTGTTGGTAGGTGATGGCCCTTCCCCTTGTTAACATTGTACCCATGTACGAAGTGTTACTGTCGACCTGTTCTGCACCCTGCCTTGTACTGTGCACCATACCACACAGGTGTACAAACAGTTGCTGCTTATGTAGTACTGTGTCTGTTATGTCATCTCCAATGCTCACAGCCCCTATGTGTTACAGCACCTCATACCTGGGATGATATGTGAACAGATATAAATTGTGAATGCCTGATGTCTGCTTTACAGATCACAACATCAGCAGTGCATGTATGACCAGTACAGGACTATTACACTGACACCCACCAGAGCTTACCATGGCTGTGGGGGTACCCTACACATGTCCCAAAACTCTGCATGGTTGCAAGGTCAACTCATGTGCACATCCCTTGGAGTGCACACACTGCTATCACTATTGCTGTGGGGTCAGGGTTATGTCTGCTACAGTTGCATACGCTGATTGCATGCAGTTACATCCATGAGGGTGCTGTTTCACGCATGTCCCTACTGTTGGCCATGTGTCCTGCCATACTTCCAATCCCTGTGGACACATTGCACAATGACAGGATGTTAGTTATCTTGCATGTGTCTCTTGTACCCTTCCAATACCACAGCATGGTCAATACTGTGACACAGTGCATTTCACAACAACAATATGTGAATGTGTACAGCATGCAGTATGGATAGGTGTGAGATGTGTGCATTGAATATCCCATAGCCATTACATGCACAGTGTTTTGTCATGCATGAACATGAACCATACTCAATGGCTACAGGCTGCTGCTGTGGTGGTATCCTGGAGGGACCTACATAAGAGTATGAGAATGTAGTGGTCAGTGGCCACAGCTGTGACATTTGTAAAGGGTGAGTGCAGCATTATGTTACATCTACAGTAAGGGTCCACAATACCACAGCTTATGCACACCTGTTTATTACTACTACACAGCAATAGACTATATATATATATATATATATATATATATATATATATATATATATATATATATATATATATATGACATCTCAGATTTGCATGTTGTACCTGTACAGATGCAGATGTATACACATGAGTGGTGTACTGATGTGTCCTGGGGCCTTACCTACATGCTCATTAGCCAGTGTGTCGGTGGCACCCACATCCACAATGCGCCCTGCCAGTTGTTGGTGCTGCAGGTGGGCTCGTGCCACAAGGCTCCTGAGTAGCTCCTCCACAGAGGTGAGGGGTGGATGGATGGCTTGTCCCCCCATTGTGAGGTGGTCTCCCCATACAGCAGCTGCACGCCGACGTACATGGTGAAGCAGGTTGCTGCAATGATGCCGGACCTGCACATAGCTGCAGTTATGCAGTCCGACATCACTGACCCTGTGGACTAGTTTGTTGCACAGGGTGGTCCTCACCTGCTGTTCATGGGCTGTCTGTCTGAACAGCTGTTCATAATGCTGTACCTAATGTGATATGATGACCTCTATCTCGGCATATTGTAGGCTGGCAGATGGATGTGGGGCATCCTCCCTTGAAGACATAAAGATGGAAACAGGTCAGTGCAACTCATACAGCAGGGCTACCATGGTTCTTAATACACATTTTTGTCTCCCCCCACCATATCAGTGACAACAAACCATTCACAGAATGCAATTGGTATGTCGGCTGCTTACCTACCATTGGGACATATGTTGTATTGTACCAAGCTTTGTGCTATGTGTTTGTGCCATGCTTTGTGCTATGTGTTTGTAGCCACTCTTCCTGTGGGGACACTATCTCAGCTGGCCTGTTACAGACTATTTCACCTGCATGCCATTGTCAGTGCCACTATATATATATATATATATATATATATATATATATATATATATATATATATATATATATATTATAGTATAGTATTATACTATTAGGTTTTACCTCATATCATGCGTTCCGGCCCCAAAACCCGGACCACACCACAAAAGGAGGGGGTGTATCCATATTCATAAAGGATACCCACACCTCCAGGTTGGTGGCAACGCACGAAGCTTTGGAAACCATCCAGGTGCAACTAACCATAGGCAAAACTGCTCTACAAATTGTAGCATGCTACAGGCCACCCTCTCAAACTCAGGAACTCCACACAGCCTTCCTGAAGACACTGGAGGGAATAAATGTATCTCCAAACACCATCATATTGGGTGACTTCAACTACCCAAATATAGACTGGGAACATTACTCAAGCCCTAACTTTCTAGCCCAACGGTTCCTGGAGTTCATAAATTCAAATGCCATGGAACAGCTAGTCACTGTTCCCATGAGAGGAGAAAATATACTAGATCTCATTATCACAAACATGGGGACAAAATGCTCCACACCGGAAGTATATCCCTCATTGGTGAGATCTGATCATAAACTAATCTCACTGGAAATCCACATCCCGCCCCACCCCAAACAAAAAGACCACAGTGAAGAACTTCTCTAAAGCAAACTTCACACTACTCAAGACTGGTGTGGTATCCTTCAAGGCCCCTGAGCCAGTGGAAACCACAACCCAAGCTGCGGAAGCCCTTACAAATGCCTTCTATGAACACCTCCAGGACTGCATGGATCAGGCAATCCCAAATAAAACCAAGACTCTTTCCACAAAGGGCAAACGTCCAGTCTGGTGGACCCCAGCCATTAACAAACTTTACAATAAGAGGAGAAAGCTATTACATGATAGAACAAAATCCATAAAAGGAAGTCACCCCTGATCATTATTAGTAAAAAATACGAGCACTCATAAAATCAACTAAGGGCAATTTTGAGAGAAAAATTGCCATGGATTCAAAGGACAATCATAAGGCCTTTTTCAGCTATGTTAGGAACCTGGGTGGAAACTCCCAGATATGCTCAGAATTAGTCCAAAATGATACAAAAATCACTGAACCCACAGACATTGCCAACATACTGGCAGACAGGTTCAGTGCAAACTTCACCCCTCTCCCCTAAAGGAGAGATAACTATCCCAGCTGAGTGTAGCCTCCCAGACATCTCAAATGCGCAGGTGAAAGCTGCTCTCTAAAGCTAAAAACATAGCATCAATGGGACCAGATGGTGTCCCCGGCTGTGTGCTACATGAGCTAAATGAGGAATTAAACCCCGACATAAGGCAGCTGTTTAATCTCAGCCTTACCACAGGATACGTGCCCAAGGAGTGGCGTACGGCAACTGTGGTCCCACTCCACAAAGGCGGTGCCTCTACGGACCCTGGTAATTACTGCCCCATAAGCTTAACAAGTCTAGTCTGCAAAGCTATGGAGAGGATCATAATGGAGCTCATAAACAAAGATATAGGGGACTTGCAGATATTGGCCCCGACCCAGTTTGGTTTCGTCAAGGGCAGATCATGCCTTTTGAACTTGGTCGACTTCTTTGAAACAGTCACCAAGGCCATTGATGAGGGAAAGGCAGTCCATACAGCCTACCTTGACCTTGCAAAGGCTTTGACACAATACCCCACTCGGGTATTGTAGAAAAACTTACCAGCTTAAATGTAAACCCATATGTCACAAGATGGGTTGCAAACTGGCTTAATGACAGAACCCACAGGGTTAGAGTTGCTGGCGCTATGTCAGACTCCAAGCCGGTCACAAGTGGTGTCCCACAGGGCTCGGTCCTTGGCCCCCTATTGTTCGGCATCTACTTCTCAGAAGTACAGGCCAACATGGGAGGACTTTGGCTGACAAAGTTTGCAGGCGACTGCAAACTGGGCGCCATAGTTGAAAGTGCATCGGACACGGATATCCTTCAGAAGGGACTCACGGAAACAGATAGCTGGTGCCAGAGCCATGGCCTGAAGTTAAACGCCAAAAAATGTATAGTCATACCCTTCGGGAAAAACAAGGTAACCCCAAGCTACCATATAGGTGGCAATCCACTAAGCACAGAAGAGGTTATCAGGGACCTGGGGACCCAGGTTGACAGTGGCCTTTCTTTTGACACTCACGTTGCTAAAGTGGTTAGAAAGACCTTCTACATTGCCCACCTGATCATGAAGGGATTCACATCCAGATCTAGTGAGGTCATTGTTCCCCTGTACTCTTCACTTATCAGACCAATGATCGAGTACAATGCCCCATTCGGGATGTATCTCACCCGACATCTGCAGCAATTGGAGAGACCCCAAAAGTTCCTCACCAAAAGGATAAAGGACTCCAAAATCTGCCATATGCTGCCAGATTGAAGAAACTCCAGCTCTATTCAGTCGCATACCGTCTGCTCAGAGGTGACATGTGCCTGACGTAAGGCCATGTCCAACCCGGAATTAATGGACATGCTCCACCTCAAAAAATCCAAATCCACCAAAACCACTAGAGCAAGCGACTTAAACCTTAGCACGGATATAAATAGGACGTGCTGGAGGGATAGATTTATCACTCAGAGACTCCTATGCTGTGGAATAAAATCCCGTCCATGTGAGGCAGAGCACCTGCTGGCTCTGTTCAAGAGAAATCTTGTCCTGTGGATGGGAGATCGTAGGTTTACCCCGGGAAACATCTCTGTGTCACTGCTGGACAGAGGCACAACAAACTAATGGCTACAGTATTTTTTCATATAAGGTGGCGTAAGCCACAGAACTAAACCTATGAACCTATATATATATATATATATATATATATATATATATATATATATATATATATATATATATATATATATATATATATATATATATATATATATATATATATATATATATATATATATATATATATATATATACACGTATATGTGTAGATATGTCTTGTGGGTGTTTATATACCTACATCTATATGACTGTCTGTATATCTGTAGACATACCTGTCTAATTATATATCACACAGATATTTATCTATATGGGAGGTGCATACAGACATCTGGTCCACATTCTGTAACTGTCTTTCATTCACAGCTGCACTGTTCTGCCTTACTGCAACACAGCCAGGTGTCACATATGAACACAGACTAACATTAGTGTGGTATATATGGTGAGAGATTGCTGGTAAGCCTATTATACACCTATGGCATTTGTGCATGCTGCATTAGACATTAACATGACTATCCTGCATGTGGTGTGCTCTGACACCCATGTGTCTATCATGACGGCAGTACTTCCACCACCAGCTATTGCCCACACTAACATACCAAACACACATATTATGGCTTAAATCTTTGTCATTCCTTGCTGATCTGAAACAGTTGACAGGTATGTCCCACTGCCTACAGGAACAGACCGTATTGTCCAGAACAGTTGTTCAGCAGAACTTCATTACAGGGAAAACTACAGATGGCACATATAAGCATTCCACATCATATTTCCTATTATTTTATGCCACATACTACTTTCAATTACATACATATATGTTTTACATACATGTCATTTTTTTCCTGACAGCTGTGACTGCTTGTTGTTTTTAAGGTTTACTATTTTTTCTTTTCTCTGTGTGTGTGTGTGTGTGTGTGTGTGTGTGTGTGTGTGTGTGTGTGTGTGTGTGTGTGTGTGTGTGTGTGTGTGTGTGTGTGTGTGTGTGTCTCTCTCTCTCTCTCTCTCTCTCGACTAGAGTGATTGAGCTCGTTTGAATGGATTGCAGAATGGCTTTTGTAAGTGATGCACATGATCAGGTGATGGGCTCTGCACCAATCAGTGTGCAACAGTTGCTAATTTCATGCAGCCTGCTGTGTAGTACTTCAGATAACCACTGTCATGGCAACCCAGTACTATAAAATACTGACTCATGTGGGCATTGTCCCTTAACCTTTCCGGTATGGAGGACATCCTTCCTGTATGTGGGCAGCAGTGTTACAGACAGCAGGTTGCAATACCTCTTACAGCAGGAATTGCAGACAGAGGCCAATTACACATTCGTATGAGGTTGCAGACCTATAGACAGAGTGAGTAGTGTTCTTATGTGCATTGTATATTGCTGGTCTTGCAGTGTTTGTGTGTACACAGTTGTTTAGGATGGAATGCAGTCTGTCTGCATAGCTCTCAACTGTGGGCCTATCCACATGATGGCCAGTGGATTGTCTGGTTGGTTTGGTCTGTGCAATACACAGGTCTTGCCCTACATATATCACTGGCAGTCTGTCTCTTGCATGTTATCAGTACATGGCTACATCCATTTGTGTTTCTGATGTTGTATTCCTGCATAAAGGTATGTTACAACAAATCCTGTAACACCAGCAATTTCCAGGATGTGTAACAGCAATATTGCAAGTATGGCCCTGTGTGCCTGAATCTGGCCGCTACATATATGGCAGGCTTTGTCCTGCTGTGATACATTTAGTGGTTGTTGGGTAATGGCCTATCATTATTTACTGCTAGCATTCTTGCTACCATCCCAGTCATATCGTGGACTCCCACAATATATGTTGGTCAGGGTCCATGCATGTGACCAATACACTGACATTACCACAATTAATACATTCCCCCCTAGGGCTTGACTACAGGGTGTAATTGGAGGCTGCTGAAATACATCAGTAATAGTTGATTGTTACCTATGATGAAGGTTAATCCTTTACCTACTGTTGTACCAATTGAAGGCCTTGGCCTGGACAGCATAGTATGTTATATATCCACATTGCTTGCATCTACTGTTTTGTGTGGGCCTTGCATTCATCACTGATTACATATGTCAGACTTTATGTGCTGCAAGTAATGGCATACATTATTGTATAGTACACAAATAAAGGTTTTCTGTGTATGCATATCTCTGTGTCATGTCATGTCATTTGAATTGTGAGTGGGTATATGTTTAATGTAAGTATTCTCATTTGTGGGAATGGTTGCCACACTACACAATTCACAGGTACCAGTTACAGGGCCTGTGGATGAGGGATATACTTTGCACCCAGTACTTCCCCACTACTCCTTGCACCCCTCCCCAATGTTTTGCCACCCTGGAGTTGGTATATATAGTTAGGGGGTGTGGGGGTGAAGCCCCCCACTTATTACCGTTTAAAACCATGAAAATACAACAAAAACTACACATTTTAAACGAAAATAGGTGGGGGGCTTTACCCCCACACCCCCCAAACTATATATACCAACTCTAGGGTCGCAAAACATTGGGGAGGGGGGCAAATCCCTGTTATGTGCCTGGAATACTCGTTGTCGACCAAATGAATGTTGATCAAATGGTCTGTCGATCTTCTGAAGTAGATCTATATATATATATATATATAGATATATACATCATATGTCTACATCTATATATATAACCCTATATATATATATATATATATATATATATATATATATATATATATATATATATATATATATATATATACACACATATATATATATATATATATATATATATATATATATATATATATATTTGTATATACCTGAACATATTTGTCATTGTATGGATGTGTGTGCATATCTGAACCACTGTAATGTGTACCTCTTCCACATTGTACATTCCCTACGTTAGAATGACTTTTCTGCAAGATATATTACAGATATTGCCCTGACATTTACAGGTGAATTGGCTTACTGTGAAAGCACTGTGGCTGTATCGTGGAGGGTCCTGTAGCCGAAACTGCATGTGCTGGGTATTGGATTGCACAGCATATCTGTTAGGGCTGTGGGGGGGAGGGGGTAACATAGCACTAATTACCAGGTATCCCGCATTTGAGCCCCCACCCCCATTAACAGTGCATATGGTCTGTTATGTTGTAGTGAGTGGTTCAGGATTTTGTTCCCATGTAGTAATGCTATACACAGTTCTATCTGTATACATATATATATATATATATATATATATATATATATATATATATATATATATATATATACATATATATATATATATATATATATATATATATATATATATATATGTGTGTGTGTGTGTGTGTGTGTGTGTGTGTGTGTGTATACATATAGCTGTCTATCTGTCTACATTTTCAGATATATATCTGTCCATATGTCCATGCATGCTCGGATCATATTTTTGGTCTGTACCTCATTCTGTTGGCAGTTGACATGGATGATCACAGGACTGTAGTCAGTAACTAGTGCCAACACTTTTCTGTTTCAGACATCATCTCCTTCAAGATATGTGTTCTAATACATATCACTGTGTGACTAGCAACATTTTAGGTGTCTTAGAGCAGTATTTGACATGTATCCCTACTTGTACCCACATTTTGGCACACTTTCTAAGGAATTCTTGCATTAAGTGGTTGTGTGGTATGATATTACTACATTTCCTGTACTGTTGACTGCTTGTGCTGGATGATATGTTTGTGAAAACATCAGGTTATGTATATCTGCCATGGTTTAGTGGTCGATCACTTTGTGTATGGAGTGCAGGGTCCTGTTTTCGAGCCATGGAGAGGCAGTTCATTTTGTTGCTGGGCAGAACAAGGGACATTGGCTACAGATGGATTAAGGTACTTTTATGCAGTTGTCAGTGGGTTTGCATGGGTTTGCACAATGGTAAGCACTGCTAACCACCGCTTATGGTTTCGTACAGTCAGTTAGCTTCTGATTTCTCAACCTGTGTAGGTATAGCTTACCCCCATGCAAGCCCGCACAAACCCAATTTCTGCTGCTTAAAAGTGCTGACTGCCGCTTACCCCCAAACTCATTTTTTAAAATAAAAGAAAAAGGATTTGATAGGACAGTGGTGAAAAACAGGGCACAAAGAGGGAAAGACAGTAGGTAAAAAGGCTAGGCATGTGCAGGAAGGGAATAGGAAAGGTCCATAGCTGCCCATTTCTTCTACAGCAACAGCTGTGCATATATACTATATTTCCAGGTACATTTGGACCCACAAACCTCTGGGGGATGGGTGAGGGCAACATATATTCAATGTGATGCCAAATGGACCAGATTACATGTGTCCAGTGGACACGTGCAAAATGGACAGCTACGTATGGGGCGAGATTTTGTTATGAGAACAGATTGCCCTTCTTTTACTTTTCAGGTGAGAGTGGGATGTTCGGGAGGGATAGTAGGTATATTTGGGGAGGGAGGTTGGGTAGATTAACAGGCAAGACACACAAGACGCATACAGGGCTGGTATATCACACATGTGGGGAGTAAACACCTTGGACGGGGAGGGGTGTTTGGAAGTCGCAAGCCCATGAACCCCCAACTGGAAACAGTGTGACTGAAGTCCCCACCCATGGGCAGTCACCACTGCACCTTCACGGCCCCGAAGGTGGCTGTGCTGGGGGCTGTGTAGGAGGGGCAGGCTCAACCTGTAATAGCGTCACTCAGCCCTCAAGCTGGTGTAGCCACTCTCGATACTCCAGATCGAGCTCCCTACACACCACAGCCTGGACCAGTTGACGGGTGACCAGTTCCCCTCCATGCCTGGTCCAAGGGGGGGCCAGCCCTATCCCCTGCAGAGGTTCCTCCCGAAGGTGGCACATGGCCCATGGAGGAGGAGGTCCCAGGCTTGGCCCCAGATGTGCTGGTGCCCAGTGCCATGGCCAACTGAGGTGGGACAAGTGGGTCCACTGGGACCGGCCTTCCCATATGAGCTATGTTGTCACCGGTTTATGGCAGATATGAGTTAGTAACAGTCAACAGCATTCAGGATTAGTTATAACAGCATGCATAGGTATTCCCATTAAGCCAACACACCAGATGTAACACAGTTGCAGAACACATGCATATATGGAACAACGGTGGCCATTACAAGAGCATGCAGGTGTCATTGATGGCAACAGGCCACCAATATGGGTGTATTTTAGCATAGCACATGCATAGAAACAAATGTGAATATGTATAAACCATTAGGACATATGTCCCAACAAATGTTTGGCGTGTACACATATCAGTTGAGGAGTGTCATTGGGTCATTTTGCACATATGGTAGAGGTGAGAGAGAGTTCAATTAACAACTGACATAGCCTTGTAGTTTTCACAACATTCCTAGTCACTGCAGTGATCTTTCCCTTACAAGTATTATTACACTACCCAATGGCCTTATATTGTACACTGATATGTTTATAAATTATTATATATGTGTCCTGTGTCTTACATACAGGCATGACAAGATGCAGGTGTTAATGCAACATATGTTGAGAATTGCTCTCATACACTTTGGGTGAGGTGCTAGAATGATGTTTGTTTTCATATACATTCTATGACTATGTACACGTTTGACTATCAGTTATATGTCATTAACAGCTGCTTACATTTCTTGGATCATCACACTGATTTTTTTAGGGGAACGGGGTACCAGGCTGGTGATATGGGCCATTTATCTGGACATGCTGAACAGTCTGGAATGGTTGTGGGGTATGAATATGCATACAACTATCTGAACACTCTAGTAAATTCTGTACAGTTGTTGGGTGTACTTATACATACAGCTTTCTATCTGAACATTGTAACGAAATCCCTACAGTTGTGGGGTATGATTATGCATATAGCTTACTAGCACTCCCAGGATTCAAACCCCTGCTGTGTGTGACAAAAAATAATAGTTACCATCACAGTACACTGCACCATCAGGGAACTGATGTGAAGCTTTCTACTGTCTTCTATCTAAGTCTCCCTCACTTGTACAATATGACTGACCTCTTGGCACTTCCAACATTGTTATACAGACCTTCATACACATTTTATCTGCATACCACAGCATGGGTAACACTGATTAATACAACAGTACTATTTATAGTATGCAACAGTTCAAATACATATGACAGAAGAATACACAGAAGCACTCCGGGGGTTATACCTTTATTCACAGAATATTACACATTTATTCCTACTGGTACGACACTTTCTAAGGCTCTTATATTTATTTGTTATGACAGTACATGCAGAGAAATTCTAACCTGTCTTGCACTGCAGCCTTTGCAAACTAGCATCATGGGCTTGCTGGTTCACAGCCCGCTCATCTGCAGATTTTGGAGGTATAAAGTGATATTTAGCCATACCTATCCATAGTATACACAAGCTAGGCAATTCTTAACTACTTAGTGCAATGAGTACTTACTCAGTACTGGAGCATTAGCCATCTGCCGAGGCTGCTGGATCCACTGTTCTAGTACATCCCCCCTCCACCGCTTCAGGTCAGCATGGTGGTGCCTGACCTGCTCACCAGCCTGGGGGGATACTTGTGGCACTGGTGAGGTCACGGGCGAGACTGTCCCAGGCCTCCGTTTTATACTGCGAGCCCTGGTACTAGCCCTGCAGTGGTCTCTCCTCATGGAGTTGTACCAGGAGCCATACCATGCATTTTGACTCCTGGATGCCCCAGTGCTGCACTGTAAAATGAGTATCTTCACCCACACCAGCCATTCTGCCTGCAGTAGGAAGCTACAACCACTTATGGAACATATTCCATGCTTGTGTGGTTTATATATGGCCAATTACCCACACTTTTCCATGACTGGCTGGCTTTGAAGAGGCTAAGCTATGGGCACACTTGCTTACCTAAGGTTGGCAGTGCTTATAGGGGTATACCGGTAGGCAAATTGGATTGGCTCCCCTACACATTGCTTACTCTTATTAAATTGAGTTGTGCTGCGGTTAGCATTGCTTAATAGTTAATTTGCACTATATTTGCCTTCTGGCAGTAATTTATTCTTCATTACAGGTTTTATATGTGTCTGGTATCCATGATTCATGTGTACATACACTGTATAGGGACCTGGGAACTTCTACACTTTATTACAATAACACCATACATCTATGCTTTTGCAGTACTCCAGTTCACATATTTATGTTATGTAGCAAGTTAGACCACTTCACACTGTACATAGATTCAGTTCACATCTTTGTTTTGTTTACCTGTGGTGAGGATTAGTTTGCTGATACCTCATTCATCTGTATTGCTATAATGGTTTAGTGGTTGACTACTGTGATTATGTTATACAAGCTCCTGAGATCGAGCCTTGCAGAGGCAGTTTGTTTTGTTGCTGGGTAGGACACATGAGTTTGCATGGGTTTGTGTGATGGTAAGCACTGCTAACCTCCGGTTACAGTTTCTTAAACCAGTTAGCTTCTACTTTGCTTAATCTGTGTGCCGATGCCAACACAGGCGTACTCCCACTTGCTGTTGCATACTCCCGCACTACTTCATGTACATGTAGGTTTTATACATGCTTAAGTCAGGTGTACATGTCAGGTATGACTGTTCACGAAGGTCAGTCTAAGGTTAGGTGGAATTCTGGTTTAGCATTTCTGGTTAGGCTACACTCAGATATTCGGGTTCGGTTTACATATGCCATACCTGTGTTGTAGAGTAGATGTGAATAGTGGAGGTGTAGGTGGGTAGGTGGGGGGGAACATTTTAACTGTATAGTAGGCCATTCGACTAGTTGGTGGGGCTGCAGTAGTGCAGGTTTGCAGGGTGTTGGGATATGTATGTGAGGCAGGACAGGAGGTGTCAGTGTCAGTAGTTGGTGTAGGGGTCTGATGTGTTGGGAGGTGGCGGACTTCGCCAGGTGGTGATCCAAGTGTGCTTGGGTTTTCCCTTCATGTGTTTTTAAATGTGTAGTCTGGGACAGCTGCGGTAATACACCTGGGTTGGGGGTTCCAAATTCTGCCAATATAGTTATGTGGAGGGTGTCACCTACTTGTGACTGTGGACATTACTATGAATGCAACAGGGGTTGATAGGTAAGTGGTGTTTTTGGGCCACACAGAGGGGCTGATACTAGGGGACATGTCCAGGGATGTGCAGGACGGCTTACAGAAAGGTTCCACAGCTGGCCATTTCTTCTACAGCAACAGCTGTGTATATACCCTGCATTTGGGGGTAGGTCTGGACAATCACACCCCTGGGTGGAGGAGAGGACAGCAAAATAGCTCCCAACCAATTGGAGGAAAACCTCAACAGAATCAGGAACAACTCCTCAAATAATCAGGGACAATCATGGACAGTGTCTGAATATCTTTAGTATTAACCTGTAACATTTGCAGAATAAGAGAATGTGGATTAATATAGGATTCCTGACATCAAACGTCTATAACTCTGAATTACTATCATTATTTATTAAGGGCAATTCACCACCTTTTCTTCAGCACTCAGCAGTTTTCAGGGGGATTAAGAGGGACAGACCTAATATCGGAGTCTATATCAGGCACAGTTGAGAGGTCTGGGCAGCAATAATACCTTGTGATGCCAATTAGTTTGGCTTACATGCCTATAGTGGGGTGTTACAACAAAGTGTTCTTTGGTGTAATTTAGTGGGTTTGCAACAACACGTCTGGTTATACCGTCCTTTGCCATGTAAACTTGACTTTGCTGCAGTGGGACTTGTACCAGGCGTGGCTGCTCGTTAGGCATCGGCTCTGCCCAGTGCACACAATTGCTTACATCCCTGGGGCAGTCCACATAGAACCACTCCAGCCAACACCTGCACAGCTAGGCCCATATTTTCATACCCATAGTTCCCAAACTGCACATCCTCTTCAGCACTCTTCCTTACGCTGGGTTCAGGTCAGTTCTGGCCACACCAGTACACACTACCCACTCCCCACTTCTTGGGACCCATCACATATGCTGTCTAACCCCATGGATCATCAGGCTTCCCCTACCTTGTAGACCGAGAACATGTGTGGCTTGCTGTTGGTCATCGGTATAATGGCTGGAAACCCGAAAATCATAGAATTTTTGGGGTGTCGCACAAGGAACATTCATGTCTTTGTTTCAAGTTTAGACTTGGCGGGTCTCTCCCACTGGTAGTATCCTGTCTGTAGTCCGGGAAGCAGTGGTGTGTTTACTTTTATTGTGTGTTTGTATGTTTCACCAGTCTAGCTGGGGGGGGAGATTGATGCTACGTGTTACACGTTTACTGATTAGACCCCTAACCTTCATTTGCATGAACGTTAACATATGTAATTATTAACTGCTGTATCATATCCTAGCTATATATATGTGTATATTTCCACACACAAACACACACACACACACACACACACACACACACACACACACACACACACACATATATGTGTGTGTATGTGTTAAATAAATTGTTAAATCAGACTGTAAAAATCATTAGGTTTTTCAAAATGACAGACAGTAACACAGGATGCTCAAGTTCTAACAAATATGCATTCTACTAATGATCATTAGGAGGCAAAAAAAACATACATAAACATGTACAGAGTTTTGACTCACTTTATTTGGGAAATACCCTCCATTATATACTGTTTACAATCAGCTTTTGCCACCCTCACTGACGTGGTCAGTGACAGGGCCTTTACATCACTACAGTTCATAAGAAAGCGCTGATGTAATGCTTTTTCAAAAACTTTTCCCATGAGAATATTGCAGCCTTGCAAGGCACCTGGTCTGTCACAATGTCTTTCCGAGGATGTAACTAATTCAAGGCTCTTGGATTAGTTCGAATACAATGGATGAATGTCTTCTTAATACATTTCTTTGTCTCTCTGTCCACCAGCTGGACATTATCTCCGGTAGTGCTCACAAGGCCATCCTCCTCGGTGGAAGCAGGAAAAGATACACATACAGACAGATTCATTACTTTCTAACTTTGCAGATAATATTTACTGAAAGACATAAGCCAGCCGAGCTAGCTACTGTCAGGGTCAAAGTTTTAACCACACTACAGCTAAGCTTCAAGCAATAATATGCAAGTTCATTTCTACTACCATTCTAGTAAAATAGAATTAAATGCATTACATATTATACTGTTTTCAACCTTTGCACTTCATATATGTTTGAGTACATATTCTTCTAATAGTTTATATATGTCTAAGCACATATTTTTCTAACAGTTTATATATGTCTAAGTACATATTTTTCTAACAGTTTATATATGTCTAAGTACATATTTTTCTAACATTCTCCCTCCTGTTAATGCATTTCATTCTATTAGAAACATAAACAATATCATTTCATTTCTTAGCCTTTTCCCTTTAAGGACTTTCAGCTAAGCAAGTCATTTGTTTTATATTTCAGATAGGCTTTCACTTGGTATCAACAGATTTAATTCCATGTCCTGGTACATAGTCTCAGTTACTGATATGTCAACAAAATCTCTAACTAATCTTTTCATACAGGGTATCCTGCAGCAGACACATGCTCCAATTATGAGCAAAACCACGCAAATAGCAATCAAAATATTCATTAGGATTGAGCCCCACCCCCCAAATAGATTCTGGAAAAAGTTCGTCAGTGGGTTTGGGCCTGGTTCCGCCATTGCTGATACCTGCTGTATTACCTCCAGGTGATCGTTTATTTCATGTCTGTTGTCTGGAATGTATGCACAGCATTCTTCTTTGATAAGCGACGCACCACCTCTCGCTAGGGTGAAGTCAAGAGCCATTCGGTTTTGTAGTACAACAGTTCTCATTGCATTCAGTTCATCAGTTACAAGTTCAAGAGCGGAAAAAGTTGCATTGCTCATCACTTCGAGAAGTTTTGACAATTTCCTCAGTTCCCAAATCGATTTGACTGCTCCATAGGCTGGGAATATTCCAGCCCAGGATATGACACTGTCACTCAAGTCCATATGAGTCAATTTTTCTTTATCCTTCACAGTCGACTGGTCTTTCCAGCTTGCTTCAATCTTACCCACTGGATTAGCAGGTTTCTTGACCGTGTTCCCAGTTTGTTGAACTACATCTCTTACATTGTGTATTTTACCCAGAGGCAATTCTGCAGTATGTCTTATGGCTGGAACCAGATAACCCAAAAAACAACTGCCGGACCAATTCTCAGGTAACCATTTATAGGCTTTTTTCCCACAAACAAAATAACAATTTTCTACTTTAGTACTGATGCGGGTTAATTCTGAATGAAACATTTTCTTGTCTATAACAGATAACTGTTTATACATTTCAGGATTTTTCTGCACATCTCTTAACGTTGTTTTCATCAAGCTTAAATACGAATCGTAATTCGTGCTACAACTAGTACTCTGGTCTCTAGCTTTTATATAACATTTGTAAGACACAGTTATGTTACAATTACTCCAACCAACTTGGAGTGTATCATTTTTAATAAAACAAACAATTCCTCTTTGTGTAACGGGTAAATATAATGCCACTTTGTCCTGTGATCTCACAGTACCTGTGTCGAATAATAGATTCTCCCAAGTCTCATTTATCCCCAGAGGGACAGCAGACATCAAAAGTCCTCCATATGCTGTAGGTATAGCAGTACAAACCCAGCAGTTTGAAACGTTCATAGTCTCTACATATACACGTTTCATGGCTAGGTATGTGTTAAAGTTTGGATGCCAATCTATGGCCAGTTCATCACGTTTCATCAGTTTCACTTCTGTAGTTATATGCAAGAAAAACCACAACAACAAAAAGGTCACCACAAACATGGTTAATAGGTGTATGATCAGTAGGCCAGTGAACCAATGTCTTTGGGGTTGTTTTGCATTTCTATACACTCTGCCCCTGGCCATCCTGTTTCTGTGGTATATCAGTTACAAAATGTTTATCTAACTTAAACTCCTTGAGCGGTTTACAGTGCGTCAGATGAACCCAGGATGATCTCTCAGCAACTTTCACTGCAGTAGGAGTTGCCAACAGTACCTGGTACGGACCTTCCCACTTTGGACTTGTCCAACTTTTCTTCTTAATAACCTTCAGCCAAATCCAGGACCCCGGGGTCAGCACGGCTTCTGGCTTTGTTTCTTCTTTGTCTGAAAAAGAGTTCAACTGCAAAACAGTCTTATTTGTTAACAATCTTTTCATATAACTAGCTAATGAGCTATCGGCCTCCAGCTCTGCAGGCATGAGGGCTTTCCATTGTGGCACATAATATGCTCTTCCGAATACTACCTCAAAGGGGGTCAAACCCTTTACATTTGGAACAGTTCTCATGCTCAGCAGTGCTAAAGGTAGACAGCAAATCCAATTCTTCTGAGTCTCGCTCATCAATTTCCTTAACTTATTTTTCAAAATCCCATTGTACCTCTCCACCAGTCCTGCTGACTGGGGGTGATAAGCACAATGGTTCTTCAAAGAAATCCCAAAGAATCTCCCAAGTTGCTGAATTGTCTGGTTAACAAAATGTGTTCCATTATCACTATAAATTCTCTCCGGTATGCCAAATCTAGGAATAATTTCTTTTACTAAGGCTTTTGCCACTGTTGCTGCATCCGGATTCCTAGTCGGAAAAGCTTCTACCCAATTTGAAAACATATCTATGATCACTAAACAGTATTTCTTTCCTTCACATTTATTCAGTTCTATAAAATCCATACAAATAGTATGGAACGGATATGGTGGTGTAGGGAAACTCCCTCGCTTTGGTTTAAATGCTCCCTGTGCATGATGTTTACTACAAATATGACATGCTGCACAAAATTTTTGTGTATAGTTCGTGAATCCATATGTTTGGAATGTTCTGTTAACTAACTGTACCATCCCCCCTGTTGAGACATGGCTCTGCCCATGGCTCAACAAAGCCGCATATCTAAATAAATTAGATGGTAATATTGGCTTCTTCTCTTTGGAGATGTACAGTCCTTCTTCAAGAATTGCTCCTCGTTTTACCCACTTCTGCTTCTCTGCTTTTGTAGTTAATGTCTGCATTGTTTTCAACATTTCTAAATCTAAAGTCTCAGAAGGTTGTAATTCTTCATTTGAAAACAAAGTTTCTGGGTCTGAGGCAGCTTGCTTTGCAGCTGCATCAGCCCGAGCATTTCCGTTTGAAATCTTATCCTGTTGTTTAGTATGGGCTGCACATTTACAAATAGCTATTTTAGTAGGTAACTGAATGGAATCTAACAGGTTCAAAATCAATTGCGCATGGTTAATCGGTTTGCCAGTAGATGTTATCATTCCCCTGTTCTTCCACTGTTGTGCGAAAACATGCACTGTAGAGAAAGCATACTGACTATCAGTATATATGTTTACACATCTGTCTTTCGCTAAAGTGCAGGCACGTGTTAAAGCTATCAATTCTGCTGCTTGAGCAGACAAGTTATGCTGCAGGGGTTGCGCTTCTACAATTTCAACATCTGTTACTACTGCATAACCCACTAGATTCTTTCCTGTAGGACCCTTTCTACATGATCCGTCTACATAAAATGTCACCTCTGCATCAGCTAAAGGCACATCAGTGAGATCTTGTCTAGGTAAAGTTATTTGTTCCATTTCCTGTAGGCAACTGTGTGGTGTGCCGTCCACAGGAATCGGAAGTAATGTTGATGGATTTAATGTTGTGCATCGTTCAATTATCATATGAGGTTGACTCAATAGTATGGTCATACAAGAAAGATGTCTAGCAGGGGATAAAAATGCTATTTTTTCTTGCAGTAAATTTATCGCAACTGCATGAGGCACTCTCAAAGTGAGAGGGTGAAACAACACCACTGAGGCCGAAGCCTGCACTGCCATAGCTGCTGCGACAACTGCTTGTACACAATGTGGCAATGACCGTGCCACTGGATCTAACTGCGATGAATAGTAATCTATGGGGCGTTGCTTACTGCCATGTTGTTGCGTCAGTACTGACGTCATATATCCCTGCCTACAATCCACGGTCTGAAAAAATCTCTTATGGTAATTCGGAAGTCCTAAAACTAATGATGAAACTATCAATTGTTTTAGTCTGCAAAAAGCTGTCTCTGCTTCCGATGTCCAATGTAGTATTTCTTGTGCTGCCATTGGTGTTTTAAATATTAAATCAGCCAATGGAGCTGTTTCCAAAGCATAATTTGGTATCCAACTTCGACAAAAATTAGTCGTTCCCAAGAAGGACATCATTTCCTTTTTGGTAGTTGGTTTAGGTGCTTGTAAGATTGCTGTTTTCCTATCCTCATCTAATGTTCTACCCTCCTTGGATATCACATATCCCAGGTACTTAACCTGCTTTTTCCAAAGTTGTAATTTGTGCTTGTTTACTTTGTGCCCTTGTTCTGCCAAAAACTTCAATAATGCTATTGTGTCTTCCCTACATTGCTGCTGGGTAGGGGCTGCAAGCAAGATGTCATCTACGTAAAGTAATACTTGACTGCCCCCTGGTGGAGTAAATCCCGCCAGGTTGCTAGCCATCTCTTGTGCGAATATTGTTGGACTTTCACTATATCCCTGTGGTAGTCGAGTATATGTATACCTTTTACCCTGAAATGTAAACGCAAACCAATATTGACTATCAGGGTGTATAGGTATTGAAAAGAAAGCATTGCTGATGTCTACCACAGTGAAATACCTCTGTTATGGCTTCAAGTCATTTAACAAAGTATGTGGGTCTGGCACCGTAGGTGCCCTCGGTATTACCGCATCATTCACGGCCTGTAAATCTTGTACCATCCGCCATTCCCCGTTTGCTTTTTTAACAGGAAACAGAGGAGTATTACATGGTGAATCGAAAGATTCTACCAGTATCCCTTCCTTAAGTAATGCCATTATTATAGGTTTGATTCCCTGCTCTGCATCCTTCCTCAAAGGATATTGTCTTTTTTGTGGTCAAAATGCCAATTTTGGTGTAATAGTTACTGGACCTGCTGTTCGAATAAGCCCTACATCTGATTTCCCTGTCGACCAAAGAACACTTGGTACGTCACTCAAAGCTTTTTCTTCTTCTTCTATCAAGAACGCCAATCAGCTGTCCTCACTCTGTTGTAAGTGTACAGCTGGGCGTGCTTGCGTTAACCAATTTAGTTTCTGTTTCTGTACTCCTTGTTCTGACAATTCTGAGTCAGTTGTTTCTCCCATTCTGTCACTTTGTCACCCAAATCTACCCACCTAACATACCTGCTTTTGGTTAGACTGACATGCGGTAGTTTGTTGGACTTGTACAATTCCATGAATTCCTGAGGTAATGAACAACTTACCACACTATTACCCTCAGTATCCCAATACAAAGTCCGTAATATTAATCTATTTGCAGGATTTCTGAACAATTTTTGTTCATATTCCTTATCAGGCCCTGGTGTGCTACAATAGTATAGAGTACAATGTAACAAATGTTGCTGATCAAAGTCGAGGGAGGGCACCTTACTGATGGCTACGTTCATCAGTTCCTTCGTCACTGCCCCTGGACTGGTCGTAACCAGGTCCTGGCTGTACCAATAATAGGCTTCACTCTCCGATCGTACTACAAAAGCATCCATTTGTCTCTGTGCCTCCATACCATTCATGGTAGGAACTACTGCTATGCCAAAAATCTGCATAAGATCTCTTCCCAATAAATTCATTGGACATTTTGCAGAAAGTACTATTTTACTTCTCTGGGTTATACCCGAGACAGGGTCAGTTATTGCTATATCATGGGAAAGTGGTTCCCTGTACAGCTGTCCGTTTGCTGCTTTCACCAATATATAGTCAGGTGATTCAGAGTGCTCCGGTAACTTTGAAGGGTGTATCAAAGTTCGTGATGCCCCTGAATCACACAAGAATTTGATTTCTCTCCCCTCCACCAGAAGTGTAACTCCCGGTTTTGTGTCTGCTAAATAGAGCTCCAAGCTCAACAAGGCCAAATCCAAAACTTCACTTTCCCCAGCTTCTACATCCGTTTGTATGTCATCTGTCTCTTCTATTATGTTTACATTATCTCCCTGCTCATTAGTCTCTCCTGATGACTGCTGAGCAGTATGACTGTCATCTAGTCAATCCTCATCATTTTTATCCTTTTTTTCTGCAGGTGCTTTGTTCCTGCAATCCCTTGCTAAATGTCCTTTCCTTCCGCAGTTAAAGCACTCACCTCTTTTTTTCCTGTCCTCATAGAACTCTGGGTCCCTGTCAGAGCGTTTGTTGCCCTGAGTATTTCGCTTACCCTTTTTGCCTGATTGTACTACAAAGGCTTCTGCTCCGTCTTCAGCTGTGAAGACCTGCATTTTCTTTTTCTTTTTACTGTTAAAGTGTCTTTCAGCATGCCTAGCATACTCTAGTAAGGCTTGAAGCCTACTCGTTCCATGATCTATCATATGCTTCGTGATGAAGCTACTGATAGGGGCAATGCAACCTTTTAAAAATGCATTTTTCAATTGTTGTTCATATGAGCTATCGTTTTTCTGATTTTCAGGAATAGCCATATCACTATGGTTATTGAAACATTCTAATAATCTACCATAGTATGCGTCTACTGTTTCATTATCTTGTTGTACGCATTGGTTAATACAAGTCCAATCTGCTCTAGGTTTCCATTTTTCAGTAATGCGGTCTGTAAGACCCTTCAACCTAGTATCTAGCTCTGCGTCACTATGTAGGAGTGGCCTAAGTTGCGCCACTTGAGCATTCCAGGCGCCGCAAACCATGTGCCAGTCCGGACCTATAATTTGTCTAACTACTTTTTCTACCTCTTCCCCATTTAAGTGGTAACTCAATCTCATACCCTGTAAATCTTGTACAAACTTTTCAAAGTTAATTTTGGATGGGAATTCCCTCTGTAGCTTTCCGGATGTCCTCCGGTGTCCATGGTCTATATACTAAGAGAGTTGAGTCCTGGCCCTCCTGTCCTGCTTGTGGGTTTGGTACTTCAATTAATGGACAGATTTCCTCACTCTCATCTAATGAATCTCTGCTTAGTTGAACATCTCTAAGTGTTTTACATGTTCGAGATCTAGTTTCAACAGGTTCTCTTACAAATGGTTGTTTTAATACCCCTGTTGTCTCAGGATAGCGTGGGGGGGGTCCAGCCCGCCCTCCCGCTTCATATTCTGAATAAGGTATCGGAGGAGGTGGTGGGGGAGGAGCTGTTGCTACTACTGTATTATTATCCTCTTTGTCTAAAAATAATGCTTTCGCATTCTTAATTTTCTGCTCCCTCCGGTTCACTTCCTCAATCCACCTATGTGCTTGAGGAACACCCAACTGTCATTGTTTTTTTGCCTGACCTTCTGCGTCAGATTTTAACTGCTTCAAAATTTTCACTAGTGATATTTTATCTAATTTACCGTCAAATTCATACTTGTTGACCCATTTTGCAAAATATCTCACATTATCTGCTCTTTGCAATTGCATATACTTAGGCCAATATCTGTTAGCGGATCTGACCCCTTAGTGCATTCATTTCCCATGTCTTAAAAAGACTGTTACGTAACCCTTCTCTTGTACCACGTGGTATCTTATTTCCCCGTATCCACAGTAGTGTCTAGAATGACTGTTTACTTTGCTTTGTTATTCCCTGATCTATGACTCAAGATACAATACTTCGACTATCTCTCTCCCTGCTATCACAAACCTTAGCAATAGCACAGTGTAACCTGGTCCCTGATCTAAAACAAAGACAAAGAGGGAAATTCTCCTTACCTGAGCCTCCCGCTTACCGCTGTACTTTTTAGGATCCAGTTTTCCGCTTTTCGGCCACAGATCAGAAAGTGGACAGCCTCTTTGCATACAACAATTCAGTCAGAGGTCTTTCCTTCTTCTGCGCAGATTTCAGTACCACCTATGTACTCTGACCTGCAGCTTACCAAGGGAATTCCGGCTTTCAGAAGGACCAAAATGTTAAATAAATTGTTAAATCAGACTGTAAAAATCATTAGGTTTTTCAAAATGACAGACAGTAACACAGGATGCTCAAGTTCTAACAAATATGCATTCTACTAATGATCATTAGGAGGCAAAAAACCATACATAAACATGTACAGAGTTTTGACTCACTTTATTCGGGAAATACCCTCCATTATATACTGTTTACAATCAGCTTTTGCCACCCTCACTGACGTGGTCAGTGACAGGGCCTTTACATCACTACAGTTCATAAGAAAGCGCTGATGTAATGCTTTTTCAAAAACTTTTCCCATGAGAATATTGCAGCCTTGCAAGGCACCTGGTCTGTCACAATGTCTTTCCGAGGATGTAACTAATTCAAGGCTCTTGGATTAGTTCGAATACAATGGATGAATGTCTTCTTAATACATTTCTTTGTCTCTCTGTCCACCAGCTGGACATTATCTCCGGTAGTGCTCACAAGGCCATCCTCCTCGGTGGAAGCAGGAAAAGATACACATACAGACAGATTCATTACTTTCTAACTTTGCAGATAATATTTACTGAAAGACATAAGCCAGCCGAGCTAGCTACTGTCAGGGTCAAAGTTTTAACCACACTACAGCTAAGCTTCAAGCAATAATATGCAAGTTCATTTCTACTACCATTCTAGTAAAATAGAATTAAATGCATTATATATATGTTTGAGTACATATTCTTCTAATAGTTTATATATGTCTAAGCACATATTTTTCTAACAGTTTATATATGTCTAAGTACATATTTTTCTAACAGTTTATATATGTCTAAGTACATATTTTTCTAACAGTTTATATATGTCTAAGTACATATTTTTCTAACAGTATGCATATATAGTATATATATATATATATATATATATATATATATATATATATAGAGAGAGAGAGAGAGAGCTAATGACATATGGATGTATGGGTGTCTGCATATGTTTATATTTATATGTGGGTGTTTATATATTCTGTCTATGTATGCATATATTTGTATTACAGAGAGGGAGAGGTATATCTCCATGTAGCTATGGGTAGATATACACACACATATCTCTACATATTTACATCTACATCTGGTTATTTCATTCTTTGCCATGTAAAATAGACTGTGCTGCAGTGGCACGCGTAGTGGGTGTGGCTGTTCATTGGGTGGCACCTCTGCCCAATGAACACTATTGCTTACATCCCTGGGGCTGTCCATATAGACCAACTCCAGCATTACCTGCATGCCTAGACCCATAATTACCTACCCATAGTTCCCCCACCCCGCACCTCCTCTACAACATTCATCCTTACTTTGGGTGCAGGTTGGGTCTAAACACACTATTACATACTGCCCACTCTCCACTTAATGGGACCCATCTTGTACGTTGTCTCAACCCATGGGTCATCAGGCTTTCCCACCCTTATAGTCTGGGTATGTACACACACTGCCTTGATAGATCATTACATGGGATTCCTCCTAATAAGACAATTTTTGGGGAGTCCCGCAAGGGACACTCCTGTCTCTGTTCCAAGATTAGACTTCATGGGTCCACTGTGTCCCCCACCCTGGATGTATCCTGCCTGTGGTCTGGGGAGCAGTGGATTGTTTACATTGTTTGTGGGTTTGTTTGTTTGTTTCTCCTGTCCGGCTGAGGGGTTCATG